>NC_067120.1:40439097-40664097 GCF_021347895.1 Acanthochromis polyacanthus | reverse complement strand
TAAGAAGACTTTGGATTTGTTACAGAAACTAAACTGACAACAGCTAATAATTACTGGTCCTTGAACGTGTTCAAAGGTGCAAAAACCTTCAACTAAAAGTGGTTTTCTGTCTCCATAAAGTTCCTGTAAGTATTTATCTATGGATGGATCCATGTTTCTGCTAAAATACAGTCTTTGGTCCACATTTCACAAAAGATGACTTGAATTTTGTACAAAATGGCTCAAAATTGGTTCAAAATAAGATAAAAAAATGGTCCATAATGACTTTAAACTGGTCTGAAATGACTCCAAAGTGTCAAAGAAGGCTTAAAACTCGTAGTAAAAGAAAGTTTTAAGTTCCAAATAATGAGAGATGGTCCAAAATGACTTGACATTAGTCCGAAATGAACTGAAAACTGTTGAACTACTTAAAAGTATTGGTCCTTACAAATGGGGAAAAAGTGCAAAATATTCATTCCAGGCTGGTTTAGTGTCTCCATAAAGTTCCTGTAAGTGTCTATCTATGGATGGATCCATGTTTCTGCTAAAATACAGTCTTTGGTCCACATTTCTCAAACTGCTGAGGCTCTGACATCTGTAGAATCTGATTTCTGGCAAGTATTACCAGACCAGGTTCTATTTCTTCTCTGTTTTGACTGAAAATTGTCAAAAATTACTCAGATTTGTCTAAAATGACCAAAAAATGACTTGAAATCTGTCTAAATTCAATAAATGTGTCCAAAATGCCCTGCGACCTGTTCAAACCTTCTCAGTAGTTGTGTGGTTTTAGAATATTTTCTGAACTTTTTGTGTCTTTGTGATCATTTCACACTTATTATTGTTAATTTTGCATCTCTTTCTATTCATTTCTGACACGTTTCTGGTCATATTCAGTGCATTTACAGGTATTTTATAATTATTTGTGCTCATTTTGCATCTGGTTTCCTTTGGTTTTCCATAAATTCCTCATATTTTCCTGTCTTTGCAGTTATTTTAACGTTGATTTGTTTTTAGTTTTGCATCATTTTGTTCATTTTTCATGTCTTTCAGTTTTATTCTCTTTATGGTCATTTTCTGTACGTTTAAATTAATTCTGTGCTTCTTCGTGTTCATTCTGTGCCTCTTTTCATTGCCTTGCTTCTCTTTCTGTCGTCTTTCTTCTCTCTGTAGTGGTTTTAGTGGTTTTGTGTTGATTTGTGGTCGTCTGACTGAAGCTTCCTGATTCTGTGGATCTTCATCTACAAGCAGAAACTAATAAAATGATCTTTAAATGAATCAGGGAGAGAATAAAAAGGTTTCCTGGTTCATGAACCAATCATCATCCTCTACCTTCAGCAGCGTTGATCTTCTGCCTCCTGGTGGCCGATCAGAAGAACTACAGCTCAGACAGGAAATCAGACAAATGAAGAAACTGGACGCAAATAAAACAGATTAAAGACAAAAACTCCCTTTGGAAGGGTAAAAACCTGCAGCAGCTCCATGGAAACGGTTTAATAATAAACATGTAACTCAGATTTAATTCAGATTTAATTCAGATTCACCGTCAGGGAGAGAAAATCTACAAAACACTGTCGTTTTGAGTTTCATTTATTCCATTTTGTTTCTCATTTTTCTTCTTTTGTGTCTTAATTCTCATGTTTTTTTCATTTCATGGTTCATTTTTCTTGTCTTTCTCATTGTGTCGCTCATTTTGTCTCTTTTGACGTCTTGTGTTTCTTTGTGTCTCATCGCTTTGCTTTGTGTTAATTTGCTCATTTTCCATTACAATGTTCTTGTTTTGTGTCTCCTTTTTTCTCATTTGTTCTCATTTCATCTTAATTTCCTTGTTTTATTTCTGTTTTTGTTGTTTTGAGTTTGTCTTTTCATGCTTTGTGTCTGTTTTGTCTCATTTTATGGTTCATTCTTCCTGTTTTGTGTCTTGGTTTCTCTTTTTTTTTCTCATTTTGTGTCTCATTGCTTTGCATGTTTGTTTTCTCATTGAGCATCTCAGTCTATGTTTTCTGGTTTTCCATCTCAGTTTTTGTTGTTTTGTGTCCTAGTTTTCTCATTTTCTGTCACATTTCTCTGCTTGTAGCAAAATTTTCTCATCTCGTCTCATTTATATAATTTTGTGTCACTTTTTCTTGTTGTGTGTCTTATTTTTCTCATTTTGTGTCTTATTTATATCATTTTGTGTCACATTTTTCTCATCTCGTGTCAAAACTTTCTAAGTTTGTGTCTCATTTAGGTCATATTTTCTTTTTTATGTCTCCTTTTTCTTGTCTGGCCTCACTATTTTTTTGTGTCTCACTTTTCTCATTTTGTGTCTCAGTATTTTTGTTCTGTGTCTTGTTTTTCTCATGTCTACTTCTGGCCTCTCTGGGCTTCCGTACCTTCACCACTCTGACGTCAAGAACACTTTAATGCAACTCCGACTGTTTGCTGAGAGGAATTTCAATAAGTCTGATGAAACTGAAGCAGTAAAATCCGTCAAGCTGCACTTCAGTGGTTTTTCTCAGAGGATCTGAGATCCACCTGCAGCTCAGCAGCTCGTTAAAACCAGCTCGTTAATCAACAAGGAGTCGCCTCAAACACCATCACTGCTGCTCCCTACTGCCCTCAGAAGAAAAAAGACTCAAGAAATGTGAAAAATCACTCAGAAAATGGAGAAAACAAAAAAATTACTTGATTAATGAAAACAGTGTGGATCTGCTGAACATTATGCAGCTAAAAGTGGAATTATGATGAAAATAAGGAACAAAACTCTGAATAAAAAGAAGAATTTATGAAGAGAAACCAAAGTTTGACTAATGACTGATGGAACTTATTGTTAAAAAAATTACTTAAAATTAGTCCAAAATTATTTAAAATTTGTCCAAAATGACTTGAAAATTCTCAAAAATGTCCTGATAATTGTTGAAAATGACAAAAAAAAGTGCAATAATCACTCAAAAATTGTTGAAAACCCCACAAAATTATTTAAAAATTCTACAAAAATGAACAGAAATGACTTAATGAATAGAAACAGTGTGGATCTGCTGAACAGCTAAAAATAGAATTATGATGAAATTATGAAACAAAACTCTGAATAAAAAGATGAATTTATGAAGAGAAGCTAAAGTCTGACTAATGACTGATGATAAAATGAAACTTATTGGTAAAAATAACGTGAAAAATGTCCAAAATTATTTAACATTTATCCAAAATTATTTGAAAATTGTCAAAAATATCCTGATACCAGTTGGAAATAACAACAAATGTGCAAAATCACTCAAAAATGGTTGAATGTAAGTCAACATTTGGACAGTCAGCTTTCTCTTTCAGAGGCTCTAAACTCTGGAATTCATGACCAACCCATATCAAATTAATCACAGATTTAAAACCCTTCTCTACAAAGGTCAAGTGCTGCTAAAAGCAAATCAGAGCTGTAATCATTCTTAGTTTGCCATGTTTTTTTATTAACTTATTTTGAACTGGTTTGTGTAATTATTTGTTTCTATGTGAACATGTATTTTATTGTTCTTTTGTAAACTTTTCTGTTATTTTATGATGTTAAATATTCTGACTTTTCTATTTAAAGGCCCATCTAGGGACTAGACTTGGAAACTAGCATTTGCTATAAACTCTCTGTGCAGCACATCAGATTCATGCTAAGTAATGGAACGATGTTAAACTGCATCGTCCCTATCAAATGAAAAAAAAGAAAGAAAGCCCCACAAAATTATTTCAAAACTCTACAAAAATGAACAAAAATGACTTCATTAATTAATGAAAACAGTGTTAATCTACTGAACATTATGCAGCTTAAAAACAGAATTATGAAGAAAATAAGGAACAAAACTGAATAAAAAGAAGAATTTATGAAGAGAAGCTAAAGTTGGTGAATCAGTAAAATAAAGAGTAGAACTCAGCAGCACCATGGAAGACCATCACCATCATCTCTGATCATTGGACTCACCTGGAAGCTCGTTAAAGCAGCTCTGATCTTACCTGAGCTCATTAAAGCAGCTGCTCTCAGCTGGCAGGTGGAATCTTCTGCTCTAAAGCCGGATCCTCACCTGTAGGTTGGAGAACCTTCTGCCTTCAATCTGGATCGTGAGCTGCAGGTAGAATCGTCTTCTTTAACGGTGGATCCTGACCTGTTGGACATCCTGACTCCAGCCTGTAGAGAACCTTCGACCTTAAATCTGGACCGTGAGCTGCAGGTTTTAGAGGACTGTCGGTGAGCAGCTGCAGCGGGAATGTTTGCTGGGTTCATCATCTTCAGGTAAATCTGCTTCTGCTCTAAGGCTCTCTGTCGTTTGCTGGTTCTTAGCTTCTTCTGTTTTTCTTCCCAGAGTTCTGCTGCTCTGCTGGTTCAGTGGAGTCGGGTTCTCCTCGGCTCTTCCAGCAGGTGAGTCGTGTTTTATTGAGAAGAGAGAAGTTCTTTACTGTAGATCCCTTATTAATCCTGAGGGAATTCAGATCCTACTCAGGTAAAACAGGAGGGACTAAAACTGACTGAAGAGGTAAATAAAGTCCCTACAGGAGCAGAACAGGGAGGACACGTTTTATTCCTGCTGCAGACTGGAGACCTCCGGCTTCAGTCATTTTGGTTTGGTTTCTGCAGAGTTTGAGGATAATTTTTGTTCAACTTTTTTTGAGTAACTTTCTCAACAATTTAAGTCATTTTTATGAAATTTTTTAAAATTTGGAGTATTTTCATGTTATTTTTACCAAATGTCATTTTATCATCAGTCAAACTTGAGCTTCTCTTCATAAATGTCGTTTTATTTTTTTCCAAAGTTTTGTTCCATATTTTCATCATAATTCTATTTTTAGCTGCATGATGTTCAGCAGATCCACACCGCTTTTATTCATTGTCTCTTTTTTTTTTTTTTTTTTGGTTCATTTTTATAGAGTTTAAAAATAATTTTGTGACTTTCAACAATTTTTACTGTTTTTTGCAAATTGTTTTGGCAACTTTCCACAATTATCAGGGTTTTTTTTTTTTGACAAATTTGAGGTAAATTTTGACAAACTTTAAATAATTCTTAACAATTTTCATGTTATTTTTAACACTAAATGTCATTTCATCAGTCAAACTTTAGCTTCTCCTCATAAATGCATCTTTTTATTCCTCCTTTTCATCATAATTCTATTTTCAGTTGCATAATGTTCAGCAGAGTCACTCATATTAAGCATTTTTGGTTCATTTTTGTGGAGTTTTGAAAATTGTGGGATTTTAAACAATTTGAGTGATTTAAAAAATTTTTTTTTTTTTTGCTGGTTTTTTTTTTGACAATTATCAGGATGTTTTTGTGAAATTTTAGGTATTTTTGACAAATTTAAAGTAATTCTGGACAATTGTCATGTTATTTCTTACCAATAAGTGTCATTTTTATCATCAGTCAAACTTTAGCTTCTCTTTATAAATTCATCTTGAGTTTTGTTCCACATCTGCTCCTCTGTTCACGGTTTCTGAGCCATGCTGCATTATTTTATTCTGGTAATTTTGCTTTTTTCTTTTTTTTTTTTTTTTTTTCTTTTTTTTTTTTGGACCATTTTTGTTATTTTTTGTCTCTAATTTTTGAAATCTTCCATTTGTCATTTACGATAAATTCTGATCGACTCTGAACCCAATATTTTTACCGCCTCAAACTTTTTCACTCTTACTAACAGCAGAAAGATGTTCCCTCGTTTGCAGTTCACCTGAAAACTGAATTTGTCACCTGACTGTTGGTCACAGCTGAAGGAAACATGACCAAGTTGTTTTATTTACAGAATCTGATTAGTGGAAGCGTGTTATTTTAATTCAACACATGTAGGATGAAGTGATGAGGAAATATTGTGATTTTTAAACTCTCCAGATAGAAATATTACCCATGATTCTGCCAAGAGCCATCAAAGTTCTTCATGGTTTGTCTCTGATAAATGGTATCATCTTGGCAACTCTTATTTTTATTTTAAAGCAAGCCTGTCTTTCAAAGCCTCCAGTGGGTTCTGATGTTCAGATGGTTCTAAAATGAAATGATTCATTAAAATGCTGTAACGGTAAAATATTTGAACATGTCAAACATCTTACAATACGGTTATTTTAACGGACATCTGTGTTCTTTGTAGGCAGACGTTTTGTGTATCCTAAAGCCTGGCCTGTTGGCAGGAAGTCACAACAGGAAGTGTCTGTTTACAGACTCCGTCATCCTCTACAGAACCTCCAGACTGTGAGGTGGCATCACAGGAACCTGCATCCTACAGTTCAGCTCCAAACCTGGCAGAAGCCCTGGAGACGCGTCATGAGGACCCCTCGCTGGTATCGACCAAACCTGTACCGTCAAACCCTGAGCCCATCTAAGCCACAGTACCGTTCTGCCCCCAAACTGTCCCAAGAAGTTCCTCCTCCACCCAGACCCAGAGGCTTCCAGTTCCACAAGGAGACTCCTGTTCTCAACGTCGGTAAAGGCTCAGATCTGAACGATTATTCTAGATATGGCCCGAGTAGCTTCAGTGTCCTGTCTGGTTCTTCAAGCAAAGGTTCCACAAAAGACCCAACCGGAGCAAAGAATCCCCATGAAGGTTCCAAGTCGAGGTATCCTCTTGGCCTTAATGTTCCGATTCCACAAACTGTATATCCAAAAACCCCTGGCAGCAGTAAAACGGGTCACTTTGTAAACGGACCAAGAAGTATTGTCCAGAACAGGTACATGGACCCAACAAAAGTTCAATCGGGTTCAATCAAGACTGGATCCAATCCGTTTTTCTTCAGTTCTGTGCAGCAACAAAAACAGATCTCTAAACCAGTTTATGCTAAAAGTACTGACCCTAGACTCCTTGTTTTACCTGAATATCCTCACCAGCACACAGTTCCTGGTGAACAAATCAAACAGACTCACAAAGTTCCCATCAAACCTCTGTCTCCAACCCTACCGATACCAAACTATCCCCAACATCTTGGAGTAGCCAGTGACTACTATGGTTTCCAGATAAATCCAGCCAAAAATCACTACAGTAAAGGTCAAACGGCTCCTCAGCAAATCAAACAAGCTGAACAACATCTAATCAAACATCTGCCTCCTATTCTGCCAGTCCATCCCCAACATCTCCACGAAGACAATCTATACTACAACGTCCAGGTAAATCCTGCCAAAAAACACTACGGTAAAGGTCAAGCGGTTCCTCCTCAGCAAATCAAACAAGCTGAACAACATCTAATCAAACATCTGCCTCCTATTCTGCCAGTCCATCCCCAACATCTCCACGAAGACAATCTATACTACAACGTCCAGGTAAATCCTGCCAAAAAACACTACGGTAAAGGTCAAGCGGTTCCTCCTCAGCAAATCAAACGTCCATCTCCAACCCTACCAATGCCAAACTATCCCCAACATCTCGCTGTAGATGCTGGCTACTACAGCTCCAGCAAGAATCCTCCAGAAAAGTACCATGATAAAGGTCAAGCATCTCCTCATGAGCAAATCAAACAAACTCAATATCCAGTGAAACCTCCGTCTCCACCCCTAAAGATCCCAAACCATCTCCAACATCTTGGAGTAGACAGTGACTACTATGGTTTCCAGATAAAGCCAGCCAAAAATCACTACGGTAAAGGTCAAACAGCTCCTCAGCAAATCAAACAAGCTGAACAACATCCAATCAAACATCTGCCTCCTACTCTGCCAGTCCATCACCACGAAGACAATCTATACAACGTCCAGATAAATCCTGCCAAAAATCACTACGGTAAAGGTCAAGCGGTTCCTCCTCAGCAAATCAAACATCCATCTCCAACCCTACCGATGCCAAACTATCCCCAACATCTCGCTGTAGACGGTGGCTACTACAGCTCCAGCAAGAATCCTCCAGAAAAGTACCACGATAAAGGTCAAGCATCTCCTCGTGAGCAAATCAAACAAACTCAATATCCAGTGAAACCTCTGGCTCCACCCCTAAAGATCCCAAACCATCCCCAACATCTTGGAGTAGACAGTGACTACTATGGTTTCCAGATAAAGCCAGCCAAAAATCACTACGGTAAAGGTCAAACAGCTCCTCAGCAAATCAAACAAGCTGAACAACATCCAATCAAACATCTGCCTCCTACTCTGCCAGTCCATCACCACGAAGACAATCTATACAACGTCCAGATAAATCCTGCCAAAAAACACTACGGTAAGGGTCAAGCAGTTCCTCCTCAGCAAATCAAACATCCGTCTCCTACTCTGCCAATCTCAAACTATCGTCAACATCTCAGTGAAGACATCCTGTATAATGTCCAGGTAAATCCTGCTAGAAAACACTATAGTGAAGGTCAAGCGGTTTCTCTTCAGCAAATCAAACCATCTGAACAACATCCAATCAAGCATCCATCTCCTACCCTGCCAATCCCAAACTATCCCCAACATCTCAGCATAGACAGCAACTACTACGGTTTCCAGATGAAAGATGACCGTAAAGGTCAAACAGCTCCTCAGCAAATCAAACAAGTTGAACAACATCAAATCAAACATCTGCCTCCTACTCTGCCAGTCCATCCCCAACATCTCCATGAAGACAATCTATACTACAACGTCCAGGTAAATCCTGCCAAAAAACACTATGGTAAAGGTCAAACACCTCCTCAGCAAATCAAACAAGCTGAACATCTAATCAAACCTTCTCCTACTCTGCCAATCCCAAACTATCCCAAACATCTCGGCAGAGACAGTGACTACTACGGGTTCCAGATAAATCCTGCCAAGAAAGACGACAGTAAAGGTCAAACACCTCCCCGGCAAATCAAGCAAGCCGAACAATATCCAGTCAAACATCCTTCTCCTACCCTGTCAATCCCAAACTATTCCCAACATCTCCACGTAGACGGTGACTACTACGGGTTCCAGATAAATCCTGCCAAGAAAGATGACAGTAAAGGTCAAACAGCTCCTCAGCAAATCAAACAAGCTGAATATCTTATCAAACATCCTTCTCCTACTCTGCCAATCCCAAACTATCCCCAACACCTCGATGAAGACAAGCTATATTACAACGTCCAGGTAAATCCTGCCAAAAAACACAATGATAAAGGTCAAACACCTCCCCAGCAAGCCGAACAATATCCAGTCAAACATCAGTCTCCTACCCTGCCAATCCCAAACTATTCCCAACATCTCAGCGTAGATGACGACTACTACTACGGTTTCCAGATAAATCCTGCCAAAAAATACGACAGTAAAAGTCCAACAGCTTCACCTGATGGAACAAACCTCCATGTTTCTTTGCACTACGAAGGACTTCTAAGGGGGGGAAACCATGGCCAGCGTTATAACGAAGGAGAAACGAAGCATCCAGTACAACAGTCAAACTACAACCAGTTCAAACCAACCAAACACATCGCTGCATCCCAGCATGAACTCCCATCATCTGGTCTTCATCACAGGGAAGTTTCCGTTGTTACCTATGGAGCAGGAAATGGGGTGCAGTTGGGGCAGAACTATGAGTACAGCGGCAGTTCAAGTCCACAACATGGTTCAGGGCTGCTAAACTTCCAGCATCTGTTGCCTGAGGAAGATAAGTTTAAAATGTATGACATCAAATATTCTGACTGGAGGCCTTATGGTCGTAAATATCCAGGTCAACAAATGTCAAACTCTCACTCCATAAAGAACTAACCTCCATCAGATCACTGCTTTATCCAGATATGTTCCTCAGCATCCCCAGAAGACTTTCTAATGATGGAGACGGTGTTCAGGATGTCCATTAGAGCTGGAGCAAAGTTTCAGCAGATCAGCTGATGCTTTCAGTCTTTGATACTTTCAAGGTGAAGAGTGGACTAACCCAGTGCAGGTGAGTTATTACTCTTTAAACTGACTTCTATGCCTTATAGGGTCAACGAGAATCATCTGGTTCGTCATCTCGAGAAATTTTATCAATGATCAGAGTTCTACCTTCATACTGGGAATAGCTCCAGAGTTTCAGGTCCTGGAAGTCAAAGGTGGGTCCAGATTTATCACTTTTAATGGACTTTTTCCATCATTTCTGAGCCTCAGAACTTCATCAGTTCAGCAGATGGAACCATGACATTTAGGAGGAGAAACATCTGAGTTCTGCTAAAAACTGACCCAGATCAGTTTAAATCCATCCAGGTGTCTCAGTCTAAACGCTGAATTTGGTTTCTGTTAATCACTTCTTTTTTTAGGAAATTGTTGACTCAGAAATTGGATCATTTTCAAGCAATTTAGGAATGTTGTCATATGATGGGGGGGATATTCCCAGTATGAAGACAGAACTCTGATCATTAATAGTCACTCGAGATGCAGAACCAGGTAATCTTATGGTTCCTAATATATATTCTTTCTCTCTTTCAGGCTGCAGTTTAAATGGAATCTGTGCACTGAGGATGATCTGTTGACTTGTCTCCAATAAAGTGTCTGAACTCTGTCCTGTGGTTTGAGTCTTTTGAAAAGCTGCTCTCAGATTTACCATTTTAAAGGTTCTCTATGGTCCCTTACAAGAAAAAGATGTGAAACCTCTGAGGGAGAAAAGTGGTTTTTATTTTTCTCCCTAAATGTCTGTCTCTCTGAGGCGATTTAAAGATTCTGAGTCTTTGCTGTGTCTCAGTAAAAGCTTTTCCACAGATCTTGATCCTTATCAGCCTCCATGTACCAAATGCGAACTTTTATTTCTGCTGAATTAAACAAATGGTCGCATCTGTTGGGGCTGAAACTCTGGCCGAATCTCAAACGAATGTGTGATCAGAGGAGCTGCTGCTGTTGGATTCGTCTCCTGAGAGTTGCTGTGAAGCTTCAAAGACTCAACGGCGTGTCTCTGCCACTTCCTGTTTGTTCAGGTCGAGTTCTGCAACAACAGTGTGACGGCTTGTTCTACAGGAAGTCAGTCCTGTTTCATTCTGAACTAATAGTTACCTGAGTAAGTTATTGTACAGGTGAGCAGCTGTGGCTCTGTTTAGTGGAGTTATCTTCTGTAACTGGAATCAGTATGTCTAAGCCAAAGATTAACACCCTGAAGCAGTGATGCTGTATTAAAAAAAACCGCATTGTTTCAAACTACTCAGTTTGTTTGAAAAACCCCAAAATCATGCAAATTGCTCAAAATTACACAAGTATTGGAGAATTCTACAATGATCCAAAATTACTGTTTAAATTCAAAAAAGTTGTCCAAAATGATTAAAAATGTCTGTTAAACTACTCATTGTCTAAAATGTCAAGCTTGTTCAGAAGCAGTGATGCTGAATCACAAGTTCAAAGTAAACTCATTTGTGTTGATCACAAACTCTAAGCTACAGATTGAGGTCAATGTTCTTCTGTCAGTTTAAAGTATTATAGAATAATGATGGAATACGTTACATCATTTTGAGCCTATGGTCCTTAGCTCTTTCTTCTCCCCACTTTCCTGTCTTTCTCTCTATCCTGTCAAAGCTGAAAGGGGGGATAAAAAAAGTCTAGACAGCTTCACATTCAGGGCTCATCTGGGATTTGAACCCAGTACCTTTCACACCCAAAGCAAGAACCATATCCCTAGACCAATGAGCACAAACATTTCACCTCCAATGATTCCCCTATGAGACTCGACAACAGCAGAAAAAAAACTCTAATTTACTACTTAGAAGCCTCCAGCAGAACCAGGCTAAGGGAGGGCAGACATCTGCCTCGACTGGTTGGGTTGAGGGGAAAGGAAAACAGTTGGTGTCATTTTAGAATAAAATCTATGAAGTCTAACACGTCCAATGACCCAAACTTAATCACTGTTGAAATTTGCACAGATTGTCCAAAACAACTCAAAAATCATTCAGACACTAAAATTTGTCCAAAAATGTGTCCAGAACAACTCAGTATTTGGCCAAAGTTAGCAAATGTGTGTCCATCGTGACAGAAATCTGTTTAAAACCACTGGCAGTAACAGTTTGTTCAGAAGCAGTGATGCTGCACTGCAAAAACTCAAAGACTTGGATTTTGGGGGATTTTTTCCAGAATATTCTTAAAGAAAATATGAGAACTTTTACTGATATATATGGAATCACTTTAGATATTTTTAGCTTTTTTGGGAATATTTTTATTCATTTTTTAAAAATATTTACAATTTTTAGATTTTTCAAATTTTAATTTCTTGTCAAATTTGGGGATTTTTTATTTAAAAAATAAAACTTTTAAAGGAAACTTTTAAGGAATTTTCTTCGTGAAGGTTTTGCAAATTTTTATAAATTTGGGGAATTTTTTGCTAAATTTTTGGATTTTTTTAAACAAGGCAACAATATTTTTTGGTGCCGTAAATAAAGACAACAGGAAGGTTAAGACACCGAAGCTTGACAGTCCTGGTGAAGTATAGCTTAAAATAAGTCCTCCCAGATAATTTTAAGCTCTCAATATTCTAAATATCATATCCTTTTTCAACAAATCTTACCAAGACATTTTTCACTTCTTCTACTGGCAGATTTTTTTCCCACTTATTTCAGGGTAAAAGTTCTTTGAAATAAGCTTTTTTCGTTGTTTGAGAAGGACATTTTTTCTAGTGTGAATCACAAAAAATTCAACATAAACTTTCCTTGTGCTGCTGATCATAAACCTTAAAGTGTACAGATTGGGATCGATGTTCTTCTGTCTATTTAATTTAAACAGTTTATTTCCTCCATCACTAAACTGATCCATCAATGAAAGATGAGGAAATCAATATTTTTAAAATGAGCTGAACCAAAGCAATAAAGTGAAGGATGAAGGTGTTCACACCGTTTTCTACCTTTGACTGATGAAAACACATTCATGAGGGACGAAATGGTGCTTTTCTAAAGTTTTTTTTAAGAGACTACAGAGTGCAGAAAGTAAAGGAACCAGCTGTGACCTTGGTGTGTTCCTGTATATTACAATAACGTTGTGAGTCTTTTACCTGGAAGCTGTGAATGTTCATCGGTGCATGTCGATTATTTCTGTGAACGACTAAAGTCTCACACAATTAAGTTGCTCTTACTGGTTGAACAAGCGTCTGAGTTAGAGTTTAGCTGAACATGAAAGGACGCGGCGGTTATCTGACATCTGCACAAGACATAAAAGAGCTCTGAGGTTTAATGCAAACATCAAAAACAGAACGGGGGTTTGTGTGGTTGGTTTCTGTTCAAAGCAACGAGTTCAATTATTCAGGCTGAAGGTCTCAGCAGCTCCGTTTAATCATTTATGGACTTTTCAGTGGAAATTCAGAGGAGTCGACATGTTTGTGTTCAGCCACAACAGCAAACAAACAGAATCATGCGAGTCAGTTTATGGACCGTGAGGAGTGAAACCACCCTGATGGTGTTACTGTTAAACGTAATGTTGAAGCCGTCAGACTCACCTGAACAGAAGCTGGTGTTTGAGGAGGAGGTGAAACTGAACCAAAGGATCCAGACCTCTGTACAGACATCAGACATCCCATCAGAACAAAAAACACTGAATATCAACAACACATTTGTCTTCAAAAATGAAACAGAACTGACGTTAAGCTCATTGAATAGGATGGGTTTCAGAGATTGAGTCATAACAAGGACTTCTGATTGGACCGTTCAGAAGATCTTCAACTTAAATTCCGTAAATTCATTTTAATGACATATTTCTTTTATTTAATGAAGACTTCCTTTGGAGACTGTCAACAGAAGTAAAAATTTCCTTTCACCAGAAAACTTCGGTAGAACCAGGCTCAGGGAGGGGAAATGGAGGGAAAAGGATAACAGTTGGTGTGATTATAGAACAAGACCTATGAAGTCAGAAACCTGTTGAAGTTATTAAAGAGAAGTCTCAAAGGGAATCATTGGACTGGTCGGGTGATGACACTGTAGCGTCTTCATCAGACTGTCTGAAGACCCTGAGATAGACAGATAGATGAAACCGCATCAATCAAACGTCCATTTGTGGAGGTAAAATCCAGGTATTGTAATGAGGCCTGTTGGTCTAGAACAGGGGTCGGTAACCCACGGCTCCGGAGCCGCATGAGGCTCTTTCATCCCTCTGCTGTGGCTCCCTGTAACTTTGGAAAATAAATAATCAGCAGGCTATTTAATTAAATTTTCTTTTATTTTAGATGAATTTTTAAAATTTAATTCTAAATTTGAAGATTATGGTGATCTTGTAACATCAAAATAAAATGTCTTAATTTTTGTCTGTTAAAATATGCGTCCCAGCCGTCAGTCTCCGACACTCACCGGCCTGCAGGTATTCATTTGGAGTCCTGTTGATCTTTGGATCCCAGTGTTTGCTCTACATTCATTCAGCAGTGGGCCACCATTCCTAAATCCTAGCCGTCGCTCCTTCAAATTTCTTTCTTTTTTAAAATTGTCGTAAATAGACCACTGCTGCACATCTCCGCCTTCACAGCAGAGTCCTGCATAGTGTCGGGTACTCGTGAGTACTAAGGTAAACTACGGATAACTGTCTTACTCAGTATCTACTCTTTGATATGTCAGGCTAATACGACGTTACATCAAGAGAGCACAGCTCAATGTGACGTCCAGCATCCAGGCAGCAGGTCAGAGAGTCAGAGGAGTGTCGTCTTGGAAAATAGGGCAGCGACTTACCGGAGAAAAGTTATTAGCTTAAGATAAATAGATTTTACAAGTTAAATGGACATTCGCAAAATATTGATTTCCAGCTAACATTATGTAACATATGAGGTCCAGGAGCAAAAATGACATTAACCAAGTAAGATAAATATTAGTGGAAGGACACGATTAAAAAATGAATCTATCTAATTGGAGGCTTTGTAATTAATTAATCACGACTGATTAACAAGGGCATAGAGGTAAAAAAGTGATATATGCAGCATTGTCTTCATTTTAAATGCCAAAAGGATTTTGCGGCTCCCGGTGTTTTCTTTTCTGTGGGAAACGGGTCGAAATGGCTCTTTGAGTGTTAAAGGTTGCCGACCCCTGATCTAGGGATAGGATTCTTGCTTTGGGTCTGAGAGGTCGGTCCCCGGTTCAAATCCCGGACAAACCCTGCTTGGTGGAAATGAGAAGCTTTTGAACAAACTACCGTGATTGATGACAAGAAAGAACAATTTACTTCCTGCTGATCTGAAAGCAACTGAACATGCTGACCTTGAAAACAAAATGAGCAAACTTCTCAAAAGTTGTGATGTCTTTCTGACTGGGTCAGTCTTAGTCTGAATCAAACTGCCATTTTTTCTCCTCACCCTGACCAGTCGAGGCAGATGTCTGTTCTGCCAGAGGTTTCTTATTGGTAAAAGAGAGTTTTTTCCTTTCTGGTGGGAGGTCTCAAAGGGAATCTCTGGATCATTTCAGGCTGTGGAGGTGAAACTTCTTTATGCGTTTGTGGCTCGTTGGTCTAGGGGTATGATTCTTGCTTTGGGTGTGAGAAGTCCTGGGTTCAAATCCTGGATGAGCCCTGCCTATTAAAAAGGTGCTGCTTTTGAACACACAACCGCAGATTTTTAGCCTAGCCGCGCTAGACCCATGTTTCTGAAGGCACAAGGGTCTAGTCTTGACAGGGAGGGAGGCGGGCTAAAAGGTTGTCTATCAAATCACTCTGCAGCAATTGGGTAGGTATACAACCAATCAACGCAACGAATAGGCTGACGTAGTTCCTAGATCGCCGGCGGATTGTGGCTAAGTCCCATTAGCTTCCCAACCAGCGGAGCCACCTGGTATATTAAGGATTTGCCATATCCCGTCGGCATAAGTCCAAATACGTCTTTCTTCTCAATGAAACACTTCAGTGCCGTCCTTTGTTTATCTTTCAAGTTGAATTTTAACTTCAAATCTTTAAGGGCTGTGGCCAAAGCCGAGTCAAAAGATAACTTTTTATTGTGCGCCGGTTGTTTCTGTCAGAATCGTCGTGCCTCTGTCGTCACTTAGTTACGCCCGCCTTCTGACTCTACACTTCATGGTGATTGGTCCAGCCAGTTTTAGGAGCATCCAGCCTCGAGCCTTATGGAGGGTAACTAGACCCACCCTGGCAGAGAATTAAATTCGTTGCCATGGGTTGTCTAGCACGGCTAGGCTAGCAGTTCTTGTATTTGAAAATCCAAACAACAGAACAATTTAGTGACTTCCTGTTGATCTGAAAGCAACTGAACATGTTGACTCAGAGGTCAAAATGAAGAAACTTCTCAAAATCTGCAGCACCTTTCTGACTGGGTCAGTCTTTGTCTGAAAGCACACCAACTGCCATCATTTCCCCTCACCCTGACCAGTCAAGGCAGATGTCTGCCCTCCCTGAGCCTGGTTCTCACAGAGGTTTCTTACTGACAAAAGGGAGCTTTTTTCTTCTGTTGGCAGGTTTCAGAGGGAATCGCTGGATCATTTCAGGCCATGGAGGTGACATCTTTTTGCATGTTTGTGGCTCGTTGGTCTAGGGGTATGATTCTCACTTCGGGTGTGAGAGGTCCCGGGTTCAAATCCCGGACGAGCCCTGCTTGTTGGAAAGTGGTGACTTTTGAACAACCTACAGCGTGTGATTGATGAGCTTCTAAGAGGATCTAAGGAGCAATGTAGTCTTTTCCTGCATTACTTCCTGTTTATCTGAAACCAACTGAACATGTTGGCCTTGAAGTCAAATTGAACAAACTTCTCACTTCTCAGAAGCTGCAACGTCGTTCTGACTGGATCAGTCTTAGTCTGAAATCACACCAACTGCCGTCCTTTTCCGTCAAGGCAGGTGGTTGGTTCTGCTAGACATTTCTTACTGGTAAAAGGAAGTTTTTTTCTTCTGTCAAAGGAATCATTGGATCTATGTCATCAGCTGGAACCATTTCCATCTGTGGAGATAAAATCTACTCCTTCTAACATAGCTCATTGGTCTAGGGGTATGATACTCACTTTGGGTGTGAGAGGTCCCGGGTTCAAATCCCGGATGAGCCCTGTTTGTTAGAAAGCGGTGACTCTTCAACAAGTGATTGATGAGCTGGTAAGAAGACTGTAAATCCAAGAAACAGAACAATTTAGTCTCCTCTGCATGATTTCCTGTTGATCTGAAAGCATTGACCCTGAAGTCAAATTGAACAAACTTCTCAGAAGCTGCAACTCCTTCTGGCCTGGGTCAGACTTAGACTGAAATCACATCAACTACCATCCTCACCCTGAACAGTCGAAGTAGACGTCTGCCCTCCCTGATCCTGGTTCTGACAGAGGTTTTAACTGGTACAATACAGTTTTTCTTCTGATGCCAAGTCTCAAAGGGAATCTCTGGATCATTTCAGGCCGTGGAGGTGAAATCTTTCTCTGCATTGGAGGCTCATTGGTCTCGGGGTATGATTCTCACTTCGTGTGTGACAGGTCCTGGGTTCAAATCCTGGCTGAGCCCTGGACTGTCTTGAAAAGGAGTTGATTCAAATGCAAAAGACACAGCTGTTGGTAGAGGAGAGTTCTAGCAATGAGTGTCAAAAGAAATCCTTATTTGTTAGTTTTTTTCTATAATACAATATTATAAGGTTTTTACTGTATGTTGTAAAATGGTGCAAGAAAAATGAAACTGAGCTGAACTAAACATAGCTGGATAAGTTAACAAGGTTTACAACAAGCTATTTTTAACTATTATAACCAAATTGTTCTGTTATTTCTATTACAAATACACCTAAAGCAGTGAACAACACGCTAAAGCTTGTTTTATGTTTACCGCTTCCGTGAGGAAAAATTGTGTAATTTTCACAGCCACGCCCCCCCCCAGCAGCCTTTCCTGCGGAAAATTTCCACTCCGCACACCTCCACATTTTTCTAACCAAAGCGGATGGAGATGCACGAATAAAGCATGGCAGAGGACCAGGACCTACTAGCTGAAGTCTGGAAATACGTGCACTTATAAGATCCATCACACAGAGGTCACCGTGGTAACCGGGTTATGAACTATTCATGTGTGAAATTACAACTAACTACTGAAATGCAGCTATTTGTTAAAATGCTATGTAAGTGGTGTAATGGAAAAGGTCTTCTTCTCTAGTTTGGTACTATAGTAGACCAGGTAGACCTGTGTTTGCGATACACTGCCCCCTGCAGTTTGGGAGCAGACGCCGCACATGGTCTCTCATTTACGCACGGCTCGTTTGTGCAGAAAGTAAAACCCAATAGTAGAAAAACCCAGCAGAAGTAGAACCCAGCAGAAGTAAAACCCAGCAGAAGTAGAACCCAGTAGAAGTACAACCCAGCAGAAGTAGAACCCAGTAGAAGTAAAACCCAGTAGAAGTACAACCCAGTAGAAGTAGAACCCAGTAGAAGTAGAACCCAGGAGAAGTAAAACCCAGTAGAAGTACAACCCAGTAGAAGTAGAACCCAGTAGAAGTAGAACCCAGGAGAAGTAGAACCCAGCAGAAGTAAAAACCCAGTAGAAGTAAAACCCAGTACAAGTAGAACCCAGTAGAAGTAGAACCCAGTAGAAGTAAAAACCCAGTAGAAGTAAAACCCAGTACAAGTAGAACCCAGTAGAAGTAGAACCCAGTAGAAGTAAAAACCCAGTAGAAGTAAAAACCCAGTAGAAGTAAAAACCCAGTAGAAGTAGAACCCAGTAGAAGTAGAACCCAGCAGAAGTAGAACCCAGCAGAAGTAAAAACCCAGTAGAAGTAAAACCCAGTAGAAGTAGAACCCAGTAGAAGTAGAACCCAGTAGAAGTAGAACCCAGCAGAAGTAGAACCCAGGAGAAGTAAAACCCAGTAGAAGTAAAAACCCAGTAGAAGTAAAACCCAGTACAAGTAGAACCCAGTAGAAGTAGAACCCAGTAGAAGTAAAAACCCAGTAGAAGTAAAAACCCAGTAGAAGTAAAAACCCAGTAGAAGTACAACCCAGTAGAAGTAGAACCCAGTAGAAGTAGAACCCAGCAGAAGTAGAACCCAGCAGAAGTAAAAACCCAGTAGAAGTAAAAACCCAGTAGAAGTACAACCCAGCAGAAGTAGAACCCAGTAGAAGTAGAACCCAGTAGAAGTAAAAACCCAGTAGAAGTAGAACCCAGCAGAAGTAGAACCCAGGAGAAGTAAAACCCAGTAGAAGTAGAACCCAGTAGAAGTAAAAACCCAGTAGAAGTAGAACCCAGTAGAAGTAGAACCCAGCAGAAGTAAAAACCCAGTAGAAGTAGAACCCAGTAGAAGTAGAACCCAGTAGAAGTAAAAACCCAGTAGAAGTAGAACCCAGTAGAAGTAGAACCCAGTAGAAGTAAAAACCCAGTAGAAGTAGAACCCAGTAGAAGTAGAACCCAGTAGAACCCAGCCTTAACGGTGAAACTCCTTCATGCTGTGCTGCTTCAGGGTCAGTGAAGGTCATCTACAGGTGAGTCTGAGTGTCATGATGCTGTTCACATCTTAAACAGAAACTCAAACACACTTTAACATGAACAGCAGGTCTGAAAATACAACATGAAGCCCGATACTTTCAGCAATATTTCAAAAAATGTTGAATCCCTTTGAGGACGTTTCACACAGGACTCCTGGGTAAATGGACCGGTGTACTTCCTGGCACAGCGGTGGCGTTTAATCGTCCGTGTCGGGTTTAACAGTTGGTGTAATGAGTCTTGTTCGACTCGTTCCTTCAGGCTTTTCCTACAAGGTCACATATAAAAGCGGCGCTGCAGCCAGGCTTCGTTCATTCTGCTGGAACCCAGCATTGCTCCATCAGCCTGACCGGTGGACTGATCAGAAGACGTGGATGGAGCTCCCGGTGGGCAGCGACGGCGTCCACCTGTCCACCTACAGGACACCTGGAGGGCTGGAGGATTCTGGTTTCTACCGACATTACGGCGATAAATCAGACGCTTTGACCGGCTACGAGACTCTGGACGCTCCGCCGCACTATGACTTCTACGCCAACACCGAGGTTTGGGGTCGACGGCGGCGGTTCAGACCGTCTCTGTACCAGCTGCACGCCAAGCCAGAGGTGACCACACGCCAATGTTTCACTTTAAATAGGAAGGAAACACAGAAATGCTAGTTTAACAAGTCAATGTCCAAAAGAAAGGTGCACACGAAGGGAAAGGCCTTTACCTGGAGGCTTAGTTGAAGTTTTGTAAAGTTTTGTTGATTTTAAAGTAAAATGGTAGCTTTCTATTAAACTAAAAAAAGATGCATTAGTGATTCTAAGGGGAGAGTTACAATCACAAATAAGTAATTTGGGACCATTTTTGAGTCGTTTTGGGAAGATTTTTATCATTTCTGTCAACGTTTTTGTAATTCTGGACACATTTTTCGCAATTTTGGATGATTTTCAAGTCATTTTAGAGTAATTTTGGATGATTTTTAAAGCATGTTGGACAAATTCAGGGTCATTCTGCACATCTTCAGTCATTCTGGATGATTTTATTCATTTATTCACATTCTGACTGATTCTGGATCGTTTTCCAGACATTTTAGACAATTTCAAGTCATTCTGAACAAATTACATCTAATTCTTAATAATTTTCCAGTCATTGGGACACATTTTCAATCACTTTTGAAAAAAAATGTCAAGCATCTTGGACAAATGTACCGTTCTGTATTTTTTATGATGATTATTTTGGATGATTTTTGAGTAATTTTGGACAATTTTAGTGATATTTTGAACAAATTTTCATCATTTTAGACCATTTCCAGGAATTTTTCAGTAATTCTGGATCATTTTCAGGTCATTTTGAATCATTCTGGATCATTTCTGAAGCATCTTTGTCAGTAAGGGTTTGAAGAGGATGGTCTGACCCACTTCCTGTAGATTCTGAGAAAAATGTGTTCAAAGTTTAGTGTTTTCCAGCACGGTCTGACATTCCACTGGAACGCTGTGTCTGGGTTCAGGGTTAGACCACTCTGACACTAAAATAAAACTATTTAAATTAATTATGAAAATACTCGGCGGTTAATTGAACAGTTGACAACTACTGAGTTAATCACAGCGGCTCTGATGTTTATTTCTGGGAATGAGGAGCTTTAAAGCAGCTTCTAAAGCATTCTGAGTTAAACTGACGTCCAGCGGTTTGGTTTAGCTCGACCAGGACGACTGCAGACCCCCCATGTACGAGGAGACCACCGGACCGACCGAGTCCTCCGGCGATGAAGAGGAAACGACGGAGCCTCCTCCTGAGCCGACCCGGTTCGGCTGGGTTCAGGGAGTCATGGTGGGTGGAGGTCAAACAAGCACTACACTCACTATCACACATTCTGAGGGTTTTAACTGTGGAGGCCGTTGGAGTCCAGAGAACTCCTCGTCATGTTAAAGAACCGGTTACAGACGATCTGAGTTTTGAGACATGGAGAACAATCCTGCTGGAATATTTACCATATTTACCTACCCTCCTGTTGTCCTCATTTACAGGCTCCAAACATACTGTTTCCTTGTCTGAAAAAAATCCAAAAATTCCACAAAAAAATCCCTAAATTTCTGGAAATGTGCAAATAACTTCAGGAAGAAAATTTAAAAAAAATTCCTTCAAAGTTTCCCTTAAAAGTTTTATTCGCTGGATTTTGGTTGATTTTTTAAAATGTTTTTCAGAAACATTTTAAACTTTTTTTTCCCACCAAAAAAATTTTCAAAAATTTCCCAAAGATGTTAAACATGTGGAAATTTTCACTGTGAATTTTTTTGTTCCACATTTTCAAACTTTAAAATTGCAAAACCTTCAAGAAGAAAATTCCAATAATTTCTTAAAAGTTTACCTTAAAAGTCTTACTTAAAAAATGATCCCACAAATTTGGCAAGAAAATTCTTTTATGTTTAGAAACTGATTCAAATTTTTCAAAAAAAAATCCTAAAAATATATAAAAGTACATTTTCCCCCACATTTACAGACTTTAAATTTGCAAAACCTTCAGGAAGAAAATTCCAATAATTCCTTAAAAGTTTCCCTTAACAGTTTTATTTTAAAAAATCCTCCAAATTTGGCAAGAAAATTCTTCTAAATAGTTTCCAAAAAATGAGTAAAAGTCTTCCAAAAAATCCTAAAAATGTCTTAAATGATTCCATTTATATCAATAAAATTTCTAATATTTTCTTTAAGAACATTCACATAAAAATCAACCAAAATCCAGCAAAATTCGCTGGATTTTGGTTGATTTTTATGTGAATGTTCTTCAGAAACATTTTTTTTAACATTTCTTTCTCTTCACCAAAAATTTCCCAAAAATGTGGAAATTTTCACTGTGAAAATATATTTTTTTTCACACTTTCAAACTTTAAAACACGTCAGTTTGACCCTGAGGACGATATGAGGGTTAAACAAATAAAATAAAATAAAATGTGGGAAAAATTTAAAGAAGATAGAAAAAGACAAAGAACTTTTTTTGTTAAATATGTGGAAATGTTTGAATAAAACCCCCTGATAGACTCGCTGTCTGCAGATCCGCTGCATGCTGAACATCTGGGGGGTGATTCTGTACCTGAGGCTGCCGTGGATCACAGCTCAGGCTGGAGTCGGTACGCTCAACAAACCTCCTTCATCTTCATCTTCATCCACTGTACATCCCTTTAATCATCGTTTCTTCAGCGCGATCTTCTGTCCTTCAGGTCTGACCTGGGTCATCATCCTCCTGTCCTCCTGTATTACTGGGATCACTGGTTTGTCCACGTCAGCCATCGCCACCAACGGCAAAGTCAAAGGAGGTTTGTCAAACTGCATGCTTTTATTTTGAAGTTTTGGTCACAATCTGCACCATCTCAGATTTGATTTCTTTCTTTACGGACCCAAAACTGAGTTCTATGAAACATAATTATCATGTATTTTCAGAGATGGGATTGTTTTTTCCATAAATTTGGACATTTTTGAGGATTTTATGACATGATTCGAGAAAATTTTGGGCACATTTAGGAGAAGTTTGAGTTCTTTTAGAATGATTTTCCATCATTTTATTTTTTTTTACGGAGCCCCTCTCATGACATGGTAAAAAAATAAATAAATTGTGGCCACGATATAGCTATAATGTGCGCACGAAATACTACTTTGTTCCCACGAAGAGACAGCATCTTACAAATCCATGCTGCACAGACTAAAGGACAATACAGAAGATGGGACCACCTCCTGGGACTGCTTTTGGGCTCACATAAGAATGGACCAAGACACGGTGCAGACCCCATCAGTATCAGGACCTCCTGTATGACTGCATCACAATAACACTGCATTATTCCAGTGTTCTGTTTGTTTATTTCTCTCTCTGATTGGATGCCCTGTCTGTTTATACATCTTTTATCCTGTGTTTGTAATACAAGGGCATAGGTTTGGTCTCAACATTGGTAGGGACGATATAACAGCATAACCTGCATGTACACTTTTTGCTGGGGACGGGACATTAATAAGACCAAACAGATTGGGTGAACGGGGGTCAGGGCTACATTTCTCACGAATATGAACCTAATTTATTGATAAGCTAAATGATCAATGCAAAATAAATCTGTATTGACTTATACTAACTTTCATGTGTATTGGTTCAGGTGATGGTAATTAAATACATTTTAAATAATAAATAAATGCACTAATAGGTATTTGGTTTCAAAAGTGTAAAGTCACAACATGCTCTAGCCTTCTTTCCTTCTAAACCAGAAGAAAAGCAGCAGCATGTGGTTTTTTTTGACTGTCAACACTTTCCTGTGAAACACAGACTGGGACCTCTCTCTCTTAGCAGCTTCTTGCTCACGTTTTTCTGGTTCTATATTTTCCAGCAGAGTTCACTACATTTCTCACAGTTTAATTAACGTTAACAGTAGAAAACACATACAGGAGGACAATTCTCTCTAAGCAGCTTCCTACTCGAGTTTTGCAGGTTAGCAAGTTCACACAGTTTAATGTTATGCTAACTCTGATGCAGGTCAGACTTTCAGTAGCAACATTAGTGGTGTGTTCCCCACGTCCACAACATTGACGTCTTTTTACATTACTTACAGTGTCCTCTGCTGCTGCTGCTGGCCGAAAAAAACTTCTAATATCCCTCCTCTTCGAAGGGGGCGGAGAAGGCGGCATGTTTATTTCTTGTGTATTTCTGTCGGGGCTGTGTGAGTGTGCGTGTGCGTGGGGTGGGGGGGTCACGTCATCAGCCAATCAAACGCACGTTTGATTGGACCGGCACATTCAGCAAGTGAAAAGGGGTAAATGTAAGTCTGAACCTGGTCTGAACATAATGAAAATAATTCACTTAATAATGGTAGGGTCAATTCTATTCTTACAACATAAGACAATCAAAATGACCTATATAACTGAACTCATTATATAATGCAAATAAGGTTGCTTAAAAGTTGGTGGGGACAATTTGACCCTCTTGAAAAGTTGGTAGTGCTATGTCCCTACTGTCCCTATGCAAACCTACGCCCTTGTTGTAATAGTCTGTCTGGCCTGTGCAGTGTATCCCAGTATTCTCTGCTTTTGCTCTGTTTTGTTTCTTCTATCATTATTTTTTTCACCAGATCAGTTTTACGTCCATCCATGTGTCTCAACCTGAAGATAATCCAGATTTCACCAATTTTGGACAATTTTCAAGTAATTCTGGACAGTTTTGGAATAATTTGGGGAAATTTTAAAAGGTTTTTGTCATTTTTTTTGGACAAATTTTAATATTTTGGACAACTTTTGTCATTTTGAACAGTTTTTGAGCCATTTTTAACAAATATTGACAGATTTTGGATGATGTTTGTGCAGTTTTAGTCAAGTTTCATGTAATTTGAACAATTTTTAATAAAAGCACATCTGAGTTCTGATAAAACTGACACCTGATCACTTTTAAATCCATCCCGGTGAGAGCATCCAAAATGACTCAAAAATGATCCAAACTGACTGAAGATTTGCAGAACACAAAATTAGTCTAAAAAAATGACTTGAAAATAATCCAAAATCACAGCAAATTTGTTGGAAATGAAATTAAAATTGCTCAAAAGTGATCCAATGGAGGTTTGCCAAAGTACATGCTTTTATTTTGAAGTCCTGGTCACATTCTGCACCGTCTCAGATTCTCTTTATGGAACCAAAACTAAGTTCTATGAAATATAAAATCTGCTTTTTAGTCCATCTTCAAAGGGTTAATAATTATCTATTAATCCAAATTTGGTCATTTTTGAGTATTTTAAGACATGATTCAAGTCATTTTGAGTTCTTTTGGAGAAGTTACAGTCTTTTTTTTGGACATTTTTGGAGTCATTTTGGACACTTTAAAGCATTTCCAAATTTTTTCCCCCTTTTTTAAAGACCCAAAAATGTGTGTTCTGCTGTGATTCTGTGTTCTCACCTCCTTCATGGCTGTCTGGGTTTTATTTCTAGAGACATTGAACCCTGAAATGGCTGCACATTTCTTTTATCCAAGGGTGCAAATTGGTCTTAAAACATCCAACAGTCTCAAAATTCGGCCCCAATATTTTGCAGAACTCAGTAAACAGCGATTGACCTCTGATTGATCATAAGCTCTCCTCCAGGAGGAACATACTTCCTGATCAGTCGGAGTCTTGGTCCGGAGCTCGGCGGCTCCATCGGTCTGATCTTCGCCTTCGCCAACGCCGTTGCCGTGGCGATGCACACTGTGGGATTCGCCGAGACGGTGACAGACCTCATGAGTGTGAGTGCATTCACCCTAGATACCTGAAAGTAAAAGTTTATAGAAAGTTTTAGAGTAGAGAAGGTTCTATTCTAGAACTTTTGTCAAGAGGCAGGTATACTCTTGAACGTCTACTGTCGGTAGGTCTACTCTAGAACTTTCTCCAGTTGTCAGTAGGTCTACTCTAGAACTTTCTCCAGTTGTCAGTAGGTCTACTCTAGAACTTTCTCCAGTTGTCGGTAGGTCTACTCTAGAACTTTCTCCAGTTGTCGGTAGGTCTACTCTAGAACTTTCTCCAGTTGTCGGTAGGTCTACTCTAGAACTTTCTCCAGGAGACGTTCTTCTTTCCTGCTTCCAGTCTTTTAGTTTAGTCTCACTTAGAACATTCCAGGTCCTTGAAGTCCATAGAGGAGGGTAATGGTTTTATCAGTTTTTAATGGACTTTTCCATCAGTCCAGCAGATAGACATGAAGTTACTTTTCTTCACTTCATAGCTCAGCGTTGATCCTGAAACCAGAAATCTTGATTCTCTTTAAACGGTTCTTTCAGGAACATGGAGCCGTCATGGTGGACAGAACCAACGACATCCGCATCATTGGCGTCGTCACGGTTACGTGTCTGCTGGGGATCTCCATGGCGGGGATGGCCTGGGAGTCCAAGGTTGGTGCTTCTGATACGTTTGTTAAAATCAGGGATGGGATTGGCAAGTTCTGATTCCAGCGGAAAGTTGTTGACGGGGGGGGGGGGGGTGTAATGTGTGCGCAGCGACTTCCAATCGCTGGGCCGTTGACAATTGTCGTTAACAAGCTATCGTTAACGTCGGTACCATCTCGCGGGAGTATCAGCGACAATAAAGTGTTCAAACTTGAAATTAAATCAGCGGAAATTTTTCAGGGATTCCCATCCCTGGACTCTACACTTCATGGTGATTCGATTACAGGACTGTACATGACTGCTCTCACTGAGTGGCAGCTAGCATTCAGCGCGGTGGATATTAGCAGCCGTTCGATATGACGACTCGCCGACCATAAACATACCTCACCCCCCAAAAAAATTTTCTCCTCGAATTTAGACGATTCACAAGAATGACCCTGGGAATGACAAAATCTGCGGAATTCCGCGGATCCGCGGAAAATTCTCATCCCTGTAAAATGTCGGTAAAAGATTAGCTGTGTTCCAAAAGAAGGCCTGAAAGCAAAGAACAAAGCTCCAGAAGCAGCAGCTGTTTGAAATATACAGAAAACTCAAACTGATTAATCGATGATGAGAATAGTTTGTGATTAGTTGTTCTGTTAGGTGCTCTACACTTCAGATCTTTATTTACCAACGTCTGAAGAACCAGGAGCCATGTTTAAAACCAGCTCTTTCTCCTTCACAGGCCCAGATCCTGTTCTTCCTGGTCATTATGGTGTCGTTTGTTAATTACATCGTTGGAACCATCATCCCTGCTTCACCAGAGAAACAGTCCAAAGGGTTCTTCAGCTACAGAGGTAGGGACTGTCCTTCATGAGAGGTTTTCTTCTGGCATTGTTCCAGGATAATCACCGTTTCTCCTCCAACAGCTGATATCTTCGCTGCCAACTTCGTCCCCGGCTGGAGAGGACCTGAAGGCAGCTTCTTTGGGATGTTCTCCATCTTCTTCCCCTCGGCCACTGGGATCCTGGCAGGAGCCAACATCTCCGGAGACCTGAAGGTGGTTTACAGGAAGCAGTGAGGTCAAAGATTTACCTGGTGAATCATCAGAAACCAGAACCACATCCAGGGAACCAGTGATTGTTTGTAGGACTCTAAACTGTTCACACCAGGGAACATCCCATAATACTGAAGATCACAGCTGGTTATATATAATCATGCTGCCCAACTTTGTCCAAAAAGATCCAAAAATTGACTCAAAAAATGCTGAAATTGAGCAAAACAGCTAAAAAAAAATCAACCAAATGACTGAAAATCTGTTCAAAAATAATTACAAAACACAAGTTTTCTTAGCGACTCAAAAAGTCTCTCAAATTATATAAAATTTGTCCAAAATGACAAAAAACCTGAATTGATTTCCTCAATCCGGTTTTGAATGGCATGGAAATTATCCAGAATCACTCCAATATGACCCTGGATGGCCTTAAATGTGGTCAGGATGACTAAAGATTTGTTTAGAACGACACAAAATATTAAAAATTACTCAAAAATTATGAAGTCTTTTTCAAAATTTGTCAGACTCACAAACTTTAGTCCATAACAACCCCCAAAAAAATGCCCAAATTCACCAAAAGAGCTTAAAATTTACCAAAAATTACTCCAGATTTGTTCAAAATTACCTAAAAAATGTCCAAAATGACTTCAAATTTGTTCAAAATTATTTAAAAAATGTTCAAGATGACTCAAAATGTGTTCAAAATTACCTAAAAATGTCCAAAATGATTCAAAAAAATTTGTTCAAAATGGCCTAAAAATGTCTAAAATGACTTAAAATGCGTTTAAAATTTGACCAAAATCAATCAAAAATTGTTCAAAATTGCTTAAAAATTGCCCAAAATAACTCAAAATTTTTTTATTTTTTTTTAATGGCTCCAGCTGCAAACTGCACTAAAACCGACCATTAAATCCTGATTTTCAGCATATAAACCTCACACACACACACGCACATTAATCTGTTTTATCATGCAGTATTTATGAGTAAACTGTGGTCTAATGTTAAATGTGTTCTCCGTCTCAGAACCCCACGGTGGCGATCCCCAGAGGAACCCTCATGGCCATTTTCTGGACTACGGTTTCCTACCTCATCATCTCAGCCACCATCGGTACCAAAACATGACCATAAAACACGGTTTTACACTTTTCACTGAAGCGTTATGGTTCAAAAACCGATTCCTTCAGAATAACGTTTGTATAAAAGTCCTGGGCGACACGGTGGCTCAGTGGTTAACGCTGTATCCTCACAGATGGAAGTCCCCGCTTTGAATCTGGGTCAGTTTTTAACCAGAACAGTTTTTAATTTTTTTTAAAAAGTGATCAAATAACATGATTTCATTTGCACAAAAATCTTCCTAAATTTTTCAAATATTTTTAAAAACAGTTCAAAAAGACAAAATGTCCAAAATGACACTAAACTGTCCCAAAATTAGTAAAAATTTGTCCAAAAAAAATGACCCAAAAAATGTAAAAAAAAAAAAAAAAAAAAAAAAATGTTCAAAAGGACCTGAAATGTTTGTCTAAAATGACTCAAAAATGACCCATAATTCCAGAAAATGACTTCAGAATGACAAGAAATTGGTCCTAAGTGACTCGAAAATGATCCTAAAGACACAAAAATGATATAAAATTGTCACGCAATCAGGACCGGACTCGAGCAGAGAACCACCACCAAGGCCAAGATGCAGTTTTAAAAAAGGTTTATTGTAGGAGGATTTAGAGGGATCTGACGGCAGGGGAAGCCGGAGACTGTCAGGGAAGAATGAGGAGGGGTGTCAGGTGGGCAACGTTCTCACTGGGGAGTCGGCGGCTGTTGGTTCGAGGAGGGGAGGCAGAGTGCGGCGCCGGTTGGTTTTAGACCCCCGGTGGCTGGAGTTGGCAAGGAGTGAGGGTTTGGCTGTAGACTGGAGAATTCAGACGGTGACAGATGAGCCTGGAGAATGACTGGGTCCAGGAGGGAGAACCAAGGAAAAGCAGCTTGTAGGAGTCCGAGCAGCGGGTTCTGGAGAAACAGGATTAACAAAAACTCATCCCAGCAGCAGAGCAAAAAGGCAGGAGGATAAACTGACATGTAGTCAAGTCTAACGATCTGACGAAGTGTTGCTGGAAGAGCCGGAGTCTTTATGGTCGGTGGGTAATTAGGAGAATGCTTGTCAGCTGCTCAGACTCTGCCGGAGGTGACTGATTACCTGATCAGATTCAGCTGCTGCTCGTCAGCTCTGCTGACAGGAGAGGGAGAAAAGGCATGAAGAGAGTTAAAGCATTTAAAGTTGCAGAGTATGAGGGAAGGGTCCGGACATAAAATGACGAGAAAAGATCCAAGTTGACGTAAGACTTGTTGAAAATGACCAGAAGCTTGTCCAAAATGAGTCAGAATTCACCCAAAAATGATCCAAACTGACTGAAGATTTACAGAAAGACACAAAATTAGTCCACGATGTTTCAAAAATGACAGAAAATGACTCAAAATTTGAGCAAAACGACACAAAAAAGATCCAAAATTACAGGAAACTCGTTGAAAATGAAATGAAAACTGTCTTTGCTTGAAAATTATTCGGTTTCAGAGGAAATGATGTGATTCAGAACAAATGTGTTTTTTTAATAATAAATTGATCAAATTACATGAAACTTGACTAAAATTACACAAACGGCCCAAATTTCTTTATATTTGTCAAAAATGTCTCAAACTGTTCAAAATGCTTAAAGATGTCCAAAGGGACACTAAACTGACCCAGAATTATTAAAGGTTGTCCAAAAAATGACAAAAACCTTCCAAAATGACTCAGTATTTCCCCAAATTTTTCCAAAAATGTTCAAAAGGACCTGAAATTTTGCAGTCAAGTGTTAGGAAAAAACAAATCCCCGTTTGTAGAAATACAAGGCTGGAGATTAAAAAATAAAATGATCGTTTACAATAATTAAAATGATGACTTTTTCTTTTGAATATTATAATACATGATATGTGAATATTATATTCTTTGCAAATTTACTTTAATATAATGTGTTCCAGGAGCCTGTGTGGTCAGGTTTAGAGCATGTACTGATTTTGTTTTTATTTATTTTATTTTATTTTATTTTATTTTATTTTATTTTATTTTATTTTATATATGTATTCCAGGAGCCTGTGTGCTCAGGTCTGTATTATGTATTTATTTTTATTTAATTTATTTTATTTTGTATATTTATTCCAGGGGCCTGTGTGGTCAGGGATGCAGCATATATTTAATTTATTTTATTTTGTATATTTATTCCAGGAGCCTGTGTGCTCAGGGATGCAGCATATATTTAATTTATTTTATTTTGTATATTTATTCCAGGGGCCTGTGTGCTCAGGGATGCGTCTGGTTTATTAAATGACTCTCTTTCTTCCTCGTCTGCTGACTGCGTTGGTTTATCCTGTAACTACGGCTGGGACTTTACCGAGTGTATAAACAATAGAAGCTGCTCGTATGGAATCAGTAACTACTACCAGGTAACACAAACACTCTTTCTTTACATCTCAGAAAGGTTTGTCTGACTGAAACACAGAATTAATTCCTTTATAAAGCAGCAGGAGCATTTAAATATCCTGAAATAAACAAACTGTGTCTGAGGCGATTCAAATGTCCGTTTGATAAATACAGCGTTGTTTATAGCTAAAGATGATCTTTTTATTATAATTTCAGTTGAGTTTTGGGGGGAAAACTACGCTTTAGACTGTTCTTCCAGAGGGTTTAAACTTTATTCTGCTGCCAGATGAACCTCCAGTTCATTAAAATCATATTTCTGTGTCCAGACGATGAGTTTGGTTTCTGGATTTGCTCCTTTAATAACCGCTGGGATCTTTGGAGCGACTCTGTCCTCGGCGTTGGCCTGTCTGGTGTCTGCACCCAAAGTCTTCCAGGTTCTCACTTTTATACTTCCTGTTTCTGTTTTACTTTGATACTTCCTGTTTCTATTTTACTTTGATACTTCCTGTTTCTGTTTTACTTTGATGCTTCCTGTTTCTGTGTTTTTAAATTAATTCGACTTGTTTAATTCCACCAGATCTCAGATGTTTTTTATAAATCAAATTACATGAAATTTGTCTAAAATTACACAAAAATCCTAATTTTTCTATATTTATCAAAGCTGTTGAAAATGTCCAAAATGAAACTAGACTGTCCCAAAATTATTCAAATGTGTCTAAAAAATGACAAAAAACTTACAAAGTAACCCAGGAGTTCCCAAAGTTATTGAAAAAAATGTTCAAAAGGGCCTGAAATTTTGTCCTAAATGACTTGAAATGATCCAGACAGACTGAAGATTTGCAGAATGACACAAAATTTGTCCACGGTGCTTCAAAAATAATCCAAAGTTATTTCAAAGGTGTCCCAAATGACTTGAAAATGATCCAAAATTACAGGGAAATTTGCTGAATGACATGAGAATTGTCAGAAATAACAAATCCTGCCTAACGTGATTTCAGATGGTACAAAATGACTCAAAAGTTACTAAAAAGTGACCCAAAGTGACTGAAAATGTGTTGAGAGTGAAATGAAAATTATTACAAATGAGTAAAAACCAGCAAAATAACACTACGATTTTCCACAGTGACTCAAAATGTGTCCCAAATGACTCAAAAGTGATGCATAATTTCAGAAAATGTGTTCAGAATGACACGAAATTTGTCCGAAAAGACACAAAAATGATCCAAAATGATGAGAAACGATCCCAGTTGACATAAAACTTGTTGAAAATGACCCGAAAATTGACCAAAATGAGTCAGAATTCACTCAGAATTACCTAAAAATTATCCAAACTGACTGAAGATTGGATTTAATTTAAAATTTTATTTTATTTTGTTTATTTTCATGGACCTATTGTGGTCAGGTTTGCAGCTTTAATTAAATTAAATTTAAGTTAATTTTACTCTGTATTTGTTTAAGGCTCCTGTGTGGTCAGGTTTGCAGCATGTATTTAATTTAATGTACTTGTGTTTCTCCTCCAGTGTCCTGTGTCAGGACAGACTCTACCCTCTGATCGGATTCTTCGGTAAAGGCTACGGTAAAAACAAGGAACCAATCAGAGGCTACCTGCTCGCTTACATCATCGCCGTCTGCTTCATTCTGATTGGTTGAGAATTTAAAGTATGTAAAACTCTGCAGAAACTAAATGAAATGGTTTCATATACTGCTGACTTTTCTTTCCTCCTCCCAGCCGAGCTGAACACCATCGCTCCCATCATCTCCAACTTCTTCCTCTGCTCCTATTCTCTGATCAACTTCAGCTGCTTCCACGCCTCCGTCACCAACTCACAGGTCAGACGCTACACCTGCAGTTTAAACACAGACGTTCATTGAACACCACAGCTGCAGGAAAAACACAGGAAACGTTGTTGAATCATTTTGGTTTAACTTCAACATCACGTTAGCTAAAAAAAAAATGACAGAATGATGCTGAAATAACACAAAAATGGTAAAGGAATACTAAACAACAGAAAAATGACAAAACGATGCTAAAATAACAAAAATGACACAAAAATGACAAAATGACGCCAAAGCAACACAAAAAGAAACAAGAATGACACAAAAGCGTGCTAAAATACCACAACGATGCTTAAATAACACAAAAATGACACAGACACAAAAAAGCGTGGTCTGTATAAATATGTTCATGTATGTTCAAGTTGTATCTAATTTTAGTAATAATGGATTAGATTTACATAGTGCTTTTCTGGCCACTCAAAGCGCTTCACAATGGATCCATCATTCATTCACACATTCTCACTCTGGTGGTGGTAAGCTACATTTGTAGCCACAGCTGCCCTGGGGCAGACTGATGGAAGCGGGGCTGTTAATCCACGCCTACGGCCCCTCTGACCACCACCAACATTCACACACCAGTGTGAGAGCAGCACTGGAGGTAAGAAGGGTTAAGGACACAACAGCACATGACTAGGACAGAGCAGGAATCGAACCACCAACCCTTTGAGCATTGGACGACCCGCTCTACCACCTGAGCCACAGCCGCCCCTTAAAATATGTCTATAAGTGCTCACATTGTATGTATAAATGTACATATGTGTTGTAAGTATCATGTGTGTTCAGGGTGGCGTCCCAGCTTCAGGTTCTGCTGGCTCTCTGGATTAATACATATTTATACGTGTTTATATTGTATTAATGTGTATATAAATGTGTTATATCGTTCTATATTATTCAGGGTGGCGTCCCAGCTTCAGGTTCTACAGCTGCTGGCTCTCTCTGCTTGGAGCCGTCTGCTGTGTCGTCATCATGTTCCTGTTGACCTGGTGGGCGGCGCTCATCGCTTTTGGAGTGGTGGTCTTCCTGCTGGGATACACGCTGTACAAGAAGCCAGGTAAACACACAGTACCATGCACTACCTCCATCCATCCATCATCTGTCCACCAATCCATCCATCCATCATCCATCCATCCATCATCCATCCAACCATCCATCCATCCATCCTTCCCTCCATCCATCCACCCTCCTCCTGCTGTGTCCAGATGTGAACTGGGGCTCGTCGGTCCAGGCCGGCTCCTACAGCTTTGCCCTGAACCAGTGTGTGGGCCTCAACAGCGTGGAGGATCACGTCAAGAACTACAGGTCAGAGGGCATTCTGAAATGGCTATCAAAAATGACACAGAAGAGTAGTAAAAGAACACAAAAATGACAAAATAATGCTTAAATACCTAAAAAAAGATGGTATATTCCCATTTCAAAGCTATTTTTTATGCTTTATTCAGTAAAATTCAGTTCAAGTCATTTTCAGACAGATTTAATAGTTTTGTTGTTGTCTGGAGGTGAAGGAGCAGATAAAAACATGAGACTAACCCAGACCAGGTGATTTATTCTGAAAGACCAGTTCATCCCTTTGTGTTCCAGGCCTCAGTGTTTGGTTCTGATCGGTTCATTGTTGTTTTGTTTTTGTTCTGATTGGTTCATTGTTTTGTTCCAGGCCTCAGTGTTTGTTCTGATCGGTTCATTGTGTTTGTGTGTTTGGTTCTGATTGGTTCATTGTTTTGTTCCAGGCCTCAGTGTTTGGTTCTGATCGGTTCATTGTTTTTGTGTGTTTGGGTTCTGATTGTTCATTGTTTTTGTGTGTTTGGTTCTGATTGGTTCATTGTTTTGTTCCAGGCCCAGTGTTTGGTTCTGATTGTTCATTGTTTTTGTTCCAGGCCTCAGTGTTTTGGGTTCTGATCGGTTCATTGTTTTTTGTTCAGGCCTCAGTGTTTGTTCTGATCGGTTCATTGTTTTTGTTCAGGCCTCAGTGTTTGGTTCTGATCGGTTCATTGTTTTTGTTCCAGCCTCAGTTGTTTGGTTCTGATCGTTCATTGTGTTTGTTTCAGGCCTCAGTGTTTGGTTCTGACCGGACCTCCCAGCCGTCGACCCGTTCTGGTCGACCTCGTCAGCTGTTTGACCAAACGTCTGAGCCTCATGATGTGTGGAAACGTCGTCACTGGGGTCAAAACACTCCAAACACACACTTAACCAGATTTAATGTGAGAATAAAGCTGCTGATTTTTGCAGATGTTTACCCCAGAAAGGATCTAACATTCCACTGATACCTTTATAAATAATCCTTATTTTATGCTGTGAACATTCTGAGGGACAATTCTGAGAAGAAGTTGTTGTGAAAATTTAATGATTTAAGGCGGACCTGACCAGTTAAACCAGTATTTTTTTCTCATTATTTGTTTTTATTATCGAGTAAATATCACAATAAAAATAAACATTTAGGATGCTTTCCCAAAACTGTAAAATAACATTAACGATGAATAACTTCACTTTTTTCCCATATTTCGACATTCAAAGCCACAATCTTGTTGACCCGTCCCATCCCACCCCGACCTCCTCCCTGCACGTTACTGGCTTTTAGTTTTCGACTCCTCATCATCAGGATTATTTAATCTCTTGTTCAATTTTATAGATTCTGAATTAGAGACATGATGAGGAAATTTCAGGTCCTCATCTTTAATATTTTCTCAGACGTTGTTGCAGAAACAGATTTAATGTGAGAATAAACCTCCAGAAAATGGGTGGATGGCGATAAAAGAAAAAGATCTCATGAATGATTTCATATCTGAACCTAAACTTCACAGATTCTGGTTTAAATCTGCAGTTATGGACAGAAAAAGCTGCGAAAGTGAGCAGAGCTGCAGGAGAACCCTGCTTGGCCTTCTGGTCTGTCCAGGGAGAACCGGAGCTTTCATGTTCTGCTGTTTGTCCGTGTGTCCTCAGGCGTCTTCGTGGTCCGTCTGAGCTGCAGGAAGCTAACAGCAGCCGCCACGTCTTCCTGCTGAAACCCAGGGAAGGTCAGAGCTTCGTACGAGGAGTTGTAGCTAGCAGACCTGAGATCAGGAGTCAACGTTCTGTGCAGGTCTGACAGACACCATGGCCAGTTTGTTTGTTTGTTTCCTTCTTTTTTTTTCTTCTTTTTTCTTCTTCTTTCCTTCTTTTCCTTTTCTTTCCTTCTTTTCCTTCTTCTTTCCTTCTTTTTCCTTCTTTCTTCTTTCTTTCTTCTTTTTCCTCTCCTTCTTCTTCTTTCCTTCCTTCTTCTTTCTTCTTCCTTCCTTCTTTCCTTCTTTCTTTTTTCCTTCTTCCTTCTATTCTTTCCTTCTTCTTCCTTATTTCTTTCTTCCTTCCTTATTTCTTACATTCCTTCCTTCTTTCCTTCCTGCTTTCTTCTTTTGTCCTTCTTCCTTCCTTATTTCTTCCTTCTTTTTCCTTTTTCTTTCTTCTTCTTTCCTTCTTCCTTCTTCTTCCTTATTTTCTTCTCTTCTTCCTTCCTTCTTCCTTCTCTTTCCTTCCTTCTTTTTCCTTCTTTCCTTCTTCCTTCTTTCTTCTTCCTTCTCTTCTTCCTTTTTCCTTCTTTTTTCCTTCTTTTTCCTTCTTTCCTCTTTTCTTCCTTCCTTCTTTTCCTTCTTCTTTCTTCTTCCTTCCTTATTTCTTTCTTCCTTTCTTCCTTTTCTTCCTTTTCTTCTTTCCTTCCTTTTTCCTTCTTTCCTTATTTTTACCTTCTTTCTTCCTTCCTTCCTTCCTCTGATCTTCTCCTTGCTGTCTTCCAGGGTTCAGGTTTGGGTCGTATGAAGCCCAACGTTGTTCTGATGGGTTTTAAGAGCGACTGGTCCACATCGTCACCTGAAGCTGCTCACAGCTACATAGGAATCCTGCAGTTCAGCCTCTTTATCAACGTTTCCTGCAGCGTGGAGTCGGTTTAAAGCAGAATATTTATTTTATTTGTCCTTCTCTGCCCTCCAGCGACGCTTTCGACCTGCAGTTTGGTGTTTGTGTCCTCAGAATGAGAGAAGGATTCGACATTTCTCCTCCGCATCGATCACACGGTGAGAGAGGAATTAGTTTACTTCAGCAGTAAAATCTGAGAAAATGTGTCAAACCTGAGGAGAATGGCTCTGAACTGACCACATGACTCGTGTTTCTCTGAATGTGTTTGAAAATTCTCCAAAAAGATTTAAAATTTGCCAAAAGTGAATTAAAATCTGTCCAAAGCTGCTCAATTTGTCCCAAAATGACTTAAAATTTGTCATAAATGACTCCAAATGGTCTTCATTGACCGTGTTTGTTCCTCCAGTGAATCCTGGTTTTGAGGCTTTCTCGGAGTCCAGAGAACATCTCAGCTCCGTCCTGCATCCAGACCAGCGCCACCTGTAGGTACCAGACATCAGGAACCATCTGAGCTGGAGATCCTGGGTCCTGAGTCTGTCTTCTGTGTTTTCAGCTTCTGTCTGCCGTCGGACCAGACCTCAGCTGGGCTCAGTGTTTCCAGAAGAAACAAGGAAAGAAGACCATCGACGTCTACTGGCTGTCTACGACGGAGGTTCGGTCCTGGTCCCTTCTTCTGTCACTGTTGTCTCTTATTAGCTTCAGGTTCTCCTGTCTGTCTACCTCCAGAACTTCAGGTTCTCCATCTCTATCTATCTCCAGAACTTCAGGTTCTCCATGTCTGTTTCTGCCTCCAGGTCTGACCTGCTGCTGCCCTACCTGCTGACCAGGAGGAGGCGCTGGTCCAGCTGTAAGTGCGAGTGTTTGTTGGAGGAGAACTGGACCGAAAGGAGGAGCAGAGGCAGGAGTAAGAACCTGAAGACCTGTTCATAACACGAATCTGTAGCTGGTTTGTTTTTAGCCGTTAGCTGGTTTGTTTTTAGCCGTTAGCAGTCCGTTATGCTTGATACTCCAACAGAGGAAACGTTTCTCCAGGAGAACATTTAGTGAAGTTCATGTTTGTTTCTGGATTGTGTTTGAACTCCTGAGATTCTGTCAAAATTTCCAGACTTCACTCGTTTTGTGTTTCCAGAGTTGTGGCTCTGACAAGAAGTTCCGTCTGGGTTTCCATGAGGTGGAGGTTCTTCCAGACGTCCACAGAACCCTCAGCCTGAGAGGTGACTTCACGGAGGTTTAATCCTGAGCTGCTAACTTCCTGTTAGGTTCAGAAATAATGTTCATTATCCAGAAATGCATGAACCAAAAGTAAAACATCAATTAATATCTCATTATTAACTCCATTAGGAATCATTTCTATCAGTGTTTAGTTCAGTTCTTTAATTATCTCAGATCAACGGTTCATCAGAGGTTAGAACATAAATAAATATATTTATAATAAATAAATAAATAAAAACGTTATGCAGACGAGTTAGTGCTGAGAGCGAACAGACAAGAAAACTTAAAACCAGAGAATCCATAATTAGTACAGAGACAAAAACAATCAGTTAAATGAGGACAAGTCTCTGGGCTTTGTCTCGTTTTTTGTCTAATTCTTTTCATTCTGTTAATTTTTAAATTTTTTTTTTTCTAATTCTTTGTTTAATTTTTCTCATTTTTGTCTCATTTTTCTTATTTTTCTCATTTTTCAAATTTTTTGTCTCATTTTTCTTATTGTTTGTCTTGTTTTTTCTCATTTTTGTCTCATTTTTGTCTTGGGGTGAAGGGTTTATTCAGGCAACTGGACTTAATCTTGTGGGTAGAGTCTGCATCAACCAATCTTGTGATCAGTTGCCTGAACTAAATCTTTCACCTTAAAGGCATTATGGAGGGTTTTTTTTTGTTTGTTTAATTTGTCTGATTCACATAAAATGAATATACTGACCTTTAGTGGACTTGTATCTATGGTTTCTAAAAAAATAAGATTAAAAAAAATAACTGTGGACATGGCAGGACTGAAAACATCAGCCAATCAATGCGCTCGGACCGAGGCGTTTGGTTTGCTCCCTTTCCTGTCAATCAAAATCTTCCGGCTCAGGCCTAGTTACGTAGATTACGTACGCCTTGGACTTACGTGTTTGTGTATGTGTTGCTTTGGTATAGCTTCGTAGTTAGCTGGAGACTTGTTTTGCTCATCTTTTTTACATAATGGCAGATAAAGATCCAGGGGGACCCAGCCGTAAAGAAAGTCATTTTTTGAGGTCAGAGAAAATAAAAGACGACTGGATGGCGAGAATGCAAAAACAAAAGTGATTATTGGCGAGTCATTTGGGCGATGGCGTCAGCTCAAGCAACAAATGGACCTAAAGACAGATGCCTTGGTTGCTAAATTCCTTCTGGACAGGTAAAATGTATTATTGATTATTGATTATACTGCGGCTGTAGGCAACTTCACGAGTCCTATGCAAGTTTCTGGAGGGGGGCGTTTCTTCGTAATGTTAGAGGGGGGAGGTTAGAGGGGGTGAGGGAGAGGTTGTATGTGCGCATGCTACGTTCATAGTGGTAGGAAATTAAATCTCCTCTAATGCCTTTAAGATGACCTGGATGACTGAGAACCTTCAGACATTTTTGTCTTATTTTTCTCATTTTTGTCAATTTTTCTTATTTTTTTTGTCTTGTTTTTCTCATTTTATGTCTCATTTTTGTCTTGTTTTTCTTATTTTTTGTCTCTTTGTGGTCGCTTTCTGAAACTTTTATTACAGCTTATGAACAGAAAACAATTTAATTTATCGTCCATAAACTCAAGTTTAGCAAAAAAAAAAAAGCCAAAGTAAACTCCAGATTAATCTCATTTTACTTAGTTTTTTATGTTAAACTTTAGGTTTTTGATTCTGTCTGAAAACCGGAGACGTTTTAGTGAAGGTTCATCAGTAAATCCATCAGTCAGTTGAACTGAAAGTAAACTTTATTTAAAACGCTGTTTGTGAACCAGAAACCTGTGAAATGAAGCATTTATATGTTGATTACATTTAAGCTGAGCAGAAGAAGTTTCATACTGAAAAAAGCTCTTTTTAGATGTTTTTTATTTAAAATGGAACATGCTGACCGGCTAGCCTAGCCATGCTACACCCATGTTTCTGAAGGCACAAGGGTCTAGGGAAGCTCGACAGGGAGGGAGTCGGGCTAAAAGGTTGTCTATCAAATCCCTCTGCAGCATTGGGTAGGTATACAACCAATCAGTGCAACGAATAGGCTGATGTAGTTCCGAGAGCACCAGCGGATTGTGGCTAAGTCCCATTAGCTTCCCAACCAGCGGAGCCAACTGGTATATTAAGGATTTGCCATATCCCGTCGGCATAAGTCCAAATACGTCTTTCTTCTCAATGAAACACTTCAGTGCCGTCCTTTGTTTATCTTTCAGGTTGAATTTTAGCTTCAAATCTTTAAGGGCTGTGGCCAAAGCCGAGTCCAAAGATAACTGTTTATTGTGCGCCGGTTGTTTCTGTCAGAATCGTCACGCCTCTGTCGTCACTTAGTTACGCCCGCCTTCTGACTCTACACTTCATGGTGATTGGTCCGGCCAGTTTTAGGAGCATCCAGCCTCGAGCCTTATGGAGGGTAACTAGACCCTCCCTGGCAGAGAATTAATTGCCGTGGGTTGTCTAGCGCGGCTAGGCTACTGACCGGCTGCATTCAGACAGGATCTCCTGGTTCTGAGATGTTGGATCTTGAAGCTAAACCAGCTCCTGCTTGGTTAACTCTCTGTCCAGCGTCCGGCGGTTCGAGGACCTGATCGGACCCTTCAGGGTGGATCCGGACCCCAAACAGGATCCTGGTTGTGGGCTGGGGAGGCAGCAGGAGGAGCCCTGGAGGATCAGCCAGCAGGACGTGGAGAGGAACCAGGCCAAGGTCTGAGAGCAGCTAAAGAAGCTAAAAGAACCAGAAACGTGGTCTCTGTTGTGGTTTTAACCCTGTGTGTGCTCAGACTCTCCGACAGATCCGACTCAACGAGGTTCTGAAGGACTATTCCAGAGACGCCGCTCTGATCGTCATGTGAGATTTTTTTTCTTCTTCTGCTGGGTTTTTATAGATAAATATAAATAGGTAACAGGAACAGTTTCTGCTCAAACAACTGTCAAACTCTGCATATTAAAATAATGTCTGTGAAATTTTAGATTCATTCAACAAATACTAAAAATGTAGATTCTTTTTACAATAAACAGATCCAGTGTTCAGACACCTGGATAGATTTAAAACTGTTTTACTTCCATCCAGGTGAGAACCAGAATGATTTTAAAATTCTCCTTAAAGACTCTAAAATGATCCCAAAGACACAAAAATGATCCAAAATGATGAGAAAGATCCAAGCTGACAAAAAAATTGCTGAAAAATGACCTAAACTGATTAAAAATGATCCAATTTCTGAGTCAACAGTTGAAGAAAACTGTAGAAAAAAAAGGTTCTGACCAGAAACCAGATCCAGAGTTCAGACTGAGACACCTGGATGGGTTTAAACTGATCTGGGTCAGTTTCTACCACAACTCACATGTGTTTGTTGTTTTTTAGTATTATTATTATCGTATATTGGTCAAATTACATGAAACTTGGATAAAATTACACAAAAATCGTCCCAAATTTTTCCATATTTGTCAAAATGTTTCAAAAACTGTTTAAAATGACATTTTTCATTTTTCAACTCGACTATAATCAGAGTTTATTGAATTTATTTGTTTGATTTTCCAGATTTTGAATCAATATCATGATGAATAATAACGTCAGTGATGTATTTTAGAGACTAGAAAATAGTAAAATGTTCTCATTTTTGTTAATAACCAGTAAAACAAGAAGTTTTACCAAACTTGGACCGCCCGGCGACAAAGATGACCCCTGTGACCTTGAAAATGAGGCCAAGGTCACCAAATGCAAACGTGACCTGTGTCTTATTATGGTAGACCTGTGTACCAAATATGGTGAGGCTACATCAATATTTTATGGAGTTATCGCACGGAAACCAAAGTGTTACAGACAAACAAGCAACCAACCAACCAACCAAGACCATGCAGCTCAAAGCAATACCTTCCGGAAAATGATGATTGCTGGGCGGTAATAACAGAATAAAAGGATTAAAAACAGCATAAATCTAAACTCTACTGTCCACACATAAACTGATTCTATTTCTGCTGCGTTTAAATCAGGAAACGTGTGAACACTGTAAACACAGTGGTCATTTCACTCTCCCTCCTCCTGAACAGCACCATGCCGGTGGGGAGGACAGGTGTGTGTCCCAGCATGCTCTACCTGGCCTGGCTCGACTTCCTGTCACGTGACCTGAGGCCTCCCGTCCTATTGGTCCGAGGAAACCAGGAGAACGTTCTCACCTTCTACTGCCAGTGAGAGCTGCAACACTTCTTTAACAAACAGCGTAGAAGTTTGACCTTTAACGGCTCTAAACTTCATCCAGTCACAGCGTTGGACAGAAACTAGCAGCAGGAATGATTGATTTATCGATCTGAAGACACAGTTAGAACGTCAGGAAACACTTTGAACGTCTTTTCCACGCGTCAGTCCAGAGCTGGAGGACGTTTTCCATCCCATAATTCACGTAGAAAATGCTAAAACATCGGTAGTGTGTAAATGTTCTTGTCCTGAGACCAGATCTAAAAACTGTGAGAAAAGAATTTGACAATATTTTTAAATCCCAAATAAGTCTGGAGTTCCCCGAACATCTTATTTTTCTCTGATCCACCTGATGACCAAACTGGATCTCTGATAAAACAGTTTTGGTTCATTTTACTAAATTTATGGATATTTCACTAATTTAATGGTTAACTTGATTAAATTTATGGATAATTTCATTAAAGTTATGGTTAATTTGGCTACATTTATGGATAATTTTACCAAATTTATATTTATTTAACTAAATTTATAATTAATTTGACTAAATTTATGGTTAATTTTAGTATATTTATGGATCATTTGATTAAATGTGTAGATAATTTGACTACATATATGATTAAGTTCACTAAATTTTTGGATAATTTGGCTAAATTTATTAATTTTCCTAAATTTATCGTTACTTTGACCAAACTTATGGATAATGATAAATATTAAGACAGATGGAACAGAACGATAAATAAGTGACGATGAGCTTCTGTTAGTTTAGATTGATTTTATTTTGCATTATTCATTTTTTTACATCACAATAAATGAAGAAACCTGAGGATCTATAGAAATGACCTGTAATGTCTGAATAACCAGAGAATGAAGCAGCAAAATGATTTATGATCAATATAATATCATAATTATCTGTTTTCAGTCATCAATGTAGAATCTGAATCATTTATGCTTTTCTCTTTTTTTATATAAAATTTAGTTTAATTATTCAGCCTTAAACAGTCAACATTAGGTGGAAATAAATGATTGTCTTTAATCTAAATGCTGATTCTGACCAATGAAATATATTTAAATAGAATAAACACCATCAGCTCTTCTTCTAATTGTCTGAATCATTTGGATTTTAATAAAGCAAAGTAAACATGAAGCTAATTTAATTTTCTGTATTTTTCTTTATAATGACTTTGTGACATTCTGTCTCAGTAGAAAATTGTTTTCTGTATGAAAAATTAATAAAAACGAGATTTACTGATCTGGTGTCCATTTTTTTCAGAACTCAGATGTATTTTTATTAAAAACTGGTCAAATTACATAGAAATTGTCCCAAATTTGTCAGTATTTGTCCAAAATGGCTCAGAAAACTTCGAAATGACAACAGACGTCCACAATTTCCCTAAATTGTTCCAAAATTTCCCTAAATTGTTCCAAAATTATTTAAATGTGTCCAAAAATGACAAAAACCTTCCAAAATGACTCAGGATTTCCCCACATTGTTCCAAAAATGTTCAAAAAGGCCTGAAATTTTGTAAAGAAGATATCAATGAAATGTTGATTTGAGGTAATTTACACTCTCATAAATACAACAAACACAATAAATCTGTATTAATAGGAACTGATTTTATGGAAATGTTGATTATTTACGCATCTGAAGTCATTTAATTAGTTAATTTGGCCAATTTATAAAAGTTATAAAAGTTATCTGTTTTTGCAAATTAACTCTTCAAATGTTATATTTTAGTGAAGTTGTTAAAATGGCGTCAGAGTGAGCTTCGTGTCGAACATCAACGATCTTTGACGTGTTGTTAGTCACTGCGCATGCTCACTGAGGCAACGTTTCAGCGAGCCTCCACGTCTGAGCGCGAGCTTCCGGCAGCCAATCAGGAGCGGCCACAGTGTTTGGAAACAACCGTAAAGTCCCGGATGTTGTTCCGTCGGTCTGTCAGTAGGTGATCAAGTTTATCGGAGTACCGAACCCGTTTCTCCCCGAATCTCCCCGAGTCTCCTCACAGCCTTAGCCGCTTTTACTTCGTCCTGACGGGTCAGAATCCAGACTTTAGACGGAACCCGCCGCTCTGTGGACATGGATCCGGGAGAAGCTCACCGACAAACGACGAGTCTTCTGGTAAAAACCCCGAACCAGACCCAGGAGGACCGGACCGTGGACGGGGTCCGGCTCGACTGGACCGTCAGGGAGCTGAAGGAGCATCTGTCCGCCTTGTATCCGAGCAAACCGGTGAGTTTTACCGGGAGGAGACGTTATCCGGTTAGGCTGGTTAGCCTAGTTAGCTTTAGGCTGTGTGGAGGAATGTGGTGACAGATGCTAACAGTTGGCTGCCACTTCTCTGGTTCTGGTGCGTTTCTGAAATTTATTTTTTTTTTACCCAAAACCTGCTCAGATTGTAGAAGAGACACTCTGTCTTCAAACTGGGGTTATTTTATTACTTTGTTTCCCTTAAAATAGCCTAAATTTGACAGTTTCAGAAGGATAAAGTGTCTACAACAGGTGTTAGCTCAAAGGAAAGATAAAGATAAAACTAAATCTACATTAATCTGTGAGTTATTTCCTTGCAATAGTCTGCATATTACTGTTAAAAAGGCTGAACAATCTCCAACATGTGTTACCTGAACGGAAGGGACAGGAACGGCTCCATCTACAGTAGTTTATCATGTTATTGTTGTATGATTAAATTAATTTAATGTATATTTCTCTTAAAATAGTCAGAGTTTACCTGTTACATAAATTAAATTGTTCTAACAGTTCTTAATTTAAAGGAAAGTGGAAATCATCTCTACTTCTGTTATATTCTGTGAGTTATTTCCCCTCTTATGGAGCTGAAAAATATTAAATGAACACGTGTTCTGTTCAGTGCTGCTGATTTTAAATCAAATGAGAATTTGTTTTGAAGAACACAAAAATGACAAAACAATGCTAAAATAGCACAAGACTTACACTAACAGGTGTTTAAGTATCTAAAAATGACACACAAAGACACAAAAGAATACTAAAATAACACAAAAATGGCACAATGATGCTTTAAATAACAAATATTACACAATAATGTGTTGAAATAGATTAAAAAAATGACAGACACAAAAGAATACAAAAAATGACAAAAATGATGCTCGAACAACACAAAAATGACACAAAAATCTGTTTACGTAATTAAATGACACAGAAAGATGCAAAGAATACTAAAATAATATTAAAATGACAAAATGAAATAAAAATAATACAAAAAGACACCAAATGATGATTAAATGAGGATTTGTATTGAAAGTAAACTTTATTTAAATGCTGTTTATGAACCTGAAATCATCCATTGGAATGATCCATTTTCTGTGTTTATTAAACTTATTAAGCCGAGCAGAAGACGTGTCAAACAGAACAATACAGTTTGTATTTTTAGATAGTTTGACTTTAAACACGTCAGCTCCAGAACAGGAAGTGAAAAACTGAGGATGGATTCAGATTCATGTTGGTCCTCTGAATGGAAAACGTTACGTAACGGTGTGAGTGTCTGCAGGTGAGGAGAGGTTTGCTGAAGGTGGAAAACCAGTGAATGATTACTGAAGCAGCAGCAGGTGTTTGTGCTGATGAAAACATTTCTTATGTAGACGTGGAATTCACATGGAGATAACTGAAGATATTTACACCAAACTAAGCTTTAGGTGCAGGATGTCTGGAAAAATAAATAAAAAGCAGAGCAAAGATTGAAGGAGTTTTTCTGCGTTAACCTCCTGTTATGTAGCTGCTCAAAGCCACACATTTCATAGTTAAAAGTTCTATTAAACTTTGTTCTTTGGAGCTGAGGAATGGCCAAAAAGGATAAACATTTAATAAATAGTTTGCTGGTGGCCCCACTCTGTACACATGGATGATATCACAACAGACATTTAGAGAATGGAGAGACTTTTATTGGAACAAATGGGTCAAAGATGTCACACCCCACAGGCCTTCTTTTATTTTTACAAAATGGTAATTGTGATGTGTGGAAAGGGTCACTTCCTTTTTGTTTGTTTTTTTGTTTTCATTGTTCAGAAAAGACTCTACTTTGGCATTCTAAGGCAGACAGTAGATCTGATGCACATATGTTGTATCTGATGTGAATATCTGACTTTGAATGTCAATAAAAAATAATTTAGATGAAAAAAAACTCTTAAAAGTATTTTTCTGTATTAAACTTCTTCTGCTCGGCTTAATAAGTTTAACCGACGTATTAAATGGTTCATTTCACAGATTTCTGGTTCATAAACATTAAAATAAAGTTGACTTTCAATTATACTCGACTGACTGATCGATTCATTGATGCGCCTTCACTGAAAATGTCAAAAACTCAAGTTTAACATAAAAGCAAAGTAAAATGCAGATTAACGATGAAAAGTTACATTTGTTTTCCAATCAGAAGCTGTAATAAGAGAATGACTGTGAAAAGACAAAAAACGAGAACAAAGAGACCAAAATGAGCGTAAAGAGGATTTCAGATTAAATGTGACTTCTCTGTTTAAACTTTTATTTGACCTGTACTTGTTGCTTCTTCAGGCTGTCAGCGACCAGAGGCTGATCTACTCTGGAAAACTACTTCCTGATCACCTGCAGCTCAGAGCCCTCTTCAGACAGGTGAGGAACGCATCTACACACTTTAACCTGTTTTAACCCATCCAGATGTTCATCAATGAGTTTAAACCTCCAGATGTTCATCAATGAGTTTAAACTTCCAGATGTTCATTAATAACTAGTTTAAACCATCCAGATGTTCATTAATAACTAGTTTAAACCATCCAGATGTTCATTAATAACTAGTTTAAACCATCCAGATGTTCATTAATAACCAGTTTAAACCATCCAGATGTTCATTAATAACCAGTTTAAACCATCCAGATGTTCATCAATAACCAGTTTAAACCATCCAGATGTTCATTAATAACCAGTTTAAACCATCCAGATGTTCATTAATAACCAGTTTAAACCATCCAGATGTTCATTAATAACTAGTTTAAACCATCCAGATGTTCATTAATAACCAGTTTAAACCATCCAGATGTTCATCAATAACCAGTTTAAACCATCCAGATGTTCATTAATAACTAGTTTAAACCATCCAGATGTTCATTAATAACTAGTTTAAACCATCCAGATGTTCATTAATAACCAGTTTAAACCATCCAGATGTTCATTAATAACCAGTTTAAACCATCCAGATGTTCATCAATAACCAGTTTAAACCATCCAGATGTTCATTAATAACCAGTTTAAACCATCCAGATGTTCATTAATAACCAGTTTAAACCATCCAGATGTTCATTAATAACCAGTTTAAACCATCCAGATGTTCATTAATAACTAGTTTAAACCATCCAGATGTTCATTAATAACTAGTTTAAACCATCCAGATGTTCATCAATAACCAGTTTAAACCATCCAGATGTTCATCAATAACCAGTTTAAACCATCCAGATGTTCATTAATAACCAGTTTAAACCATCCAGATGTTCATTAATAACCAGTTTAAACCATCCAGATGTTCATCAATAACCAGTTTAAACCATCCAGATGTTCATTAATAACCAGTTTAAACCATCCAGATGTTCATCAATAACCAGTTTAAACCATCCAGATGTTCATTAATAACCAGTTTAAACCATCCAGATGTTCATTAATAACCAGTTTAAACCATCCAGATGTTCATCAATGAGTTTAAACCATCCAGATGTTCATTAATAACCAGTTTAAACCATCCAGATGTTCATTAATAACCAGTTTAAACCATCCAGATGTTCATCAATAACCAGTTTAAACCATCCAGATGTACATTAATAACCAGTTTAAACCATCCAGATGTTCATCAATAACCAGTTTAAACCATCCAGATGTTCATCAATAACCAGTTTAAACCATCCAGATGTTCATTAATAACCAGTTTAAACCATCCAGATGTTCATTAATAACCAGTTTAAACCATCCAGATGTTCATTAATAACCAGTTTAAACCATCCAGATGTTCATCAATAACCAGTTTAAACCATCCAGATGTTCATCAATAACCAGTTTAAACCATCCAGATGTTCATCAATAACCAGTTTAAACCATCCAGATGTTCATTAATAACCAGTTTAAACCATCCAGATGTTCATTAATAACCAGTTTAAACCATCCAGATGTTCATTAATAACCAGTTTAAACCATCCAGATGTTCATTAATAACCAGTTTAAACCATCCAGATGTTCATCAATAACCAGTTTAAACCATCCAGATGTTCATCAATAACCAGTTTAAACCATCCAGATGTTCATCAATGAGTTTAAACCATCCAGATGTTCATCAATGAGTTTAAACCATCCAGATGTTCATTAATGAGTTTAAACCATCCAGATGTTCATTAATAACCAGTTTAAACCATCCAGATGTTCATTAATAACCAGTTTAAACCATCCAGATGTTCATTAATAACCAGTTTAAACCATCCAGATGTTCATTAATAACCAGTTTAAACCATCCAGATGTTCATCAATAACCAGTTTAAACCATCCAGATGTTCATCAATGAGTTTAAACCATCCAGATGTTCATCAATGAGTTTAAACCATCCAGATGTTCATTAATAACCAGTTTAAACCATCCAGATGTTCATTAATAACCAGTTTAAACCATCCAGATGTTCATTAATAACCAGTTTAAACCATCCAGATGTTCATCAATGAGTTTAAACCATCCAGATGTTCATCAATGAGTTTAAACCATCCAGATGTTCATTAATAACCAGTTTAAACCATCCAGATGTTCATTAATAACCAGTTTAAACCATCCAGATGTTCATTAATAACCAGTTTAAACCATCCAGATGTTCATTAATAACCAGTTTAAACCTCCAGATGTTCATTAATAACCAGTTTAAACCATCCAGATGTTCATTAATAACCAGTTTAAACCATCCAGATGTTCATCAATAACCAGTTTAAACCATCCAGATGTTCATCAATGAGTTTAAACCATCCAGATATTCATCAATGAGTTTAAACCATCCAGATGTTCATTAATGAGTTTAAACCATCCAGATGTTCATTAATGAGTTTAAACCATCCAGATGTTCATTAATGAGTTTAAACCATCCAGATGTTCATTAATGAGTTTAAACCATCCAGATGTTCATTAATAACCAGTTTAAACCATCCAGATGTTCATTAATAACCAGTTTAAACCATCCAGATGTTCATTAATAACCAGTTTAAACCATCCAGATGTTCATCAATAACCAGTTTAAACCATCCAGATGTTCATTAATAACCAGTTTAAACCATCCAGATGTTCATTAATGAGTTTAAACCATCCAGATGTTCATTAATGAGTTTAAACCATCCAGATGTTCATTAATGAGTTTAAACCATCCAGATGTTCATTAATGAGTTTAAACCATCCAGATGTTCATTAATAACCAGTTTAAACCATCCAGATGTTCATTAATGAGTTTAAACCATCCAGATGTTCATTAATGAGTTTAAACCATCCAGATGTTCATTAATAACCAGTTTAAACCATCCAGATGTTCATTAATAACCAGTTTAAACCATCCAGATGTTCATCAATAACCAGTTTAAACCATCCAGATGTTCATCAATGAATTTAAACCATCCAGATGTTCATCAATGAGTTTAAACCATCCAGATGTTCATTAATAACCAGTTTAAACCATCCAGATGTTCATTAATAACCAGTTTAAACCATCCAGATGTTCATCAATAACCAGTTTAAACCATCCAGATGTTCATCAATGAATTTAAACCATCCAGATGTTCATCAATGAGTTTAAACCATCCAGATGTTCATTAATAACCAGTTTAAACCATCCAGATGTTCATTAATAACCAGTTTAAACCATCCAGATGTTCATCAATAACCAGTTTAAACCATCCAGATGTTCATCAATGAGTACTACTACAGTAACTAGATTAAACCGTCCAGAAGCTCCTCATGCTCTGTAGAAGCAGCCAGTTTAATATTTCACAGGGTTTCTTGTTGTGTTGCAGAAGAAGACAAAGAAAAGAGGAATCCGATCAGTTTAAACCCAACAGCAGCTTCAGAAAGTTCTAGAAAGTTCATCCAGTAGATCCAATAATGAGTAAAACTTCAGATCCCCTCATCCTTTACCAACCCCTCAGTGAGAGAAACTGTGTTGTTTCAGCAGCAGGTGGAGAAAATAATCAGGAAATATCAGTAGAAGATGTCCAATAAATAAAACTGTGCACAGAACACAAAAGTGATGCTTAAATAACTCAAAAATGACACAAAAAGACACAGAAATTACCCAAAAGGACGCCAGATTTAACACGAAATTACAAAACAGTGTTAAAATAACACAAAATGATGCTTTAATAACACAAAAACTATACAAACCAATGCTTAAATAACTAAAAGATGACACAAAAGACACAGAAATTACCCAAAAGGACGCCAGATTTAACACTAAATTACAAAACAATGTTAAAATAACACAAAATGATGCTTTAATAACTAAAATAAAAATACACAAAGAGACAAAACAATGGTTAAATAACACAACAAAGGCACAAAACCAAAAGTTTTCATGTTTCATTAGTGGGTCTGAACCGATTGCTGAAGCTTGTTTTAGATCTGAGGAGCAGAAGTGATTTTACTACCAAATGAGCAGGAAGTCTGTGGACCTGCAGCAGTTTGTTTACAGACCAAACCTGCGGCTAACGCACCGCTAGCACTTAGCATGTTTACCAGAAACCATCCTAAACGTTTCATTTTTCAAATAAACAGGACTCTTGTGACCACTTTTTCCGTCCTGTCATCCTCATCTCTTTACCTCTTTCTACGTTTTTGCTCATTCAGGGTAAAATATCAAAAATATATCGCTCCATATGAGTAAAAAATGTAAAAAATACTCAGAAGTTGTTCAAAATTACAGAAAAATGACACAGAAATGATCTGGAATTACTCTAGTTGTTGAATAGAACTTTATATGTATTAAAAATGTTCCAAATGACACGAAAAGGATTCCACAATTACACAGAATTATTCAAAATTATTTGATAATTGTGGAAACTGTCTCAAATATTCAAAATAACACAAAATCATCAGTTACTCAAATCTGTCCAAACTTACTGAAAAATCGACGTCCAAAGATAATTTTCAAAATGTGTCCAAAATAACAAAAGTCCGTGTAAAACTACCCCAAACATTTGAAATGAGCTTAAATGTGTTTTTCTTCCATGAAAGTTGTCCAGAATTATTGAAAGATTGTTTAAAATGACCCAAAATCACTTTTTATTCCTTCAGAATGACTAAAAATGTTAAAAATAAACAAAGGTCGTCTAAAATGACTCAGAATTGGTCTAAATTCATCTAAATGTGTCCAAAATGACTGAAGTCTGTGTAGAACTATGGTCCAAAATAAGCTTAAATATGTTTTAAAAATGACACAAAAAATGGTCAAACTTTTTACTTGTTGTTTACCTCAGGTTTTACTTGTTTACTTGTTGTCTTACATGTTGTTTACGTGTTGTTCACTGCGTTCCTTCACGTTGTGTTTTTCTCCTCTTTCAGACGGACTCGGTTCCGACTCTTCACCTGGTTTGTTCGGTCACAAGTCCTCCTGCAGGAGGAAAAACTCAGGTGAGAAACAATCAGATCTGCTGAATAAAATAATCAGATCTGCTGAATAAAATAAACAGATCTGCTGAATAAAACAATCAGATCTGCTGAATAAAATAAACAGATCTACTGAATAAAACAATCAGATCTGCTGAATGAAACAATCAGATCTGCTGAATAAAATAATCAGATCTGCTGAATAAAACAATCAGATCTGCTGAATAAAATAAACAGATCTACTGAATAAAATAATCAGATCTGCTGAATAAAATAAACAGATCTACTGAATAAAATAAACAGATCTGCTGAATAAAATAATCAGATCTGCTGAATAAAATAATCAGATCTGCTGAATAAAATAATCAGATCTGCTGAATAAAATAATCAGATCTACTGAATAAAATAATCAGATCTGCTGAATAAAATAAACAGATCTGCTGAATAAAATAAACAGATCTACTGAATAAAATAATCAGATCTGCTGAATAAAATAATCAGATCTGCTGAATAAAATAATCAGATCTGCTGAATAAAATAATCAGATCTGCTGAATAAAATAAACAGATCTGCTGAATAAAATAATCAGATCTGCTGAATAAAATAATCAGATCTACTGAATAAAATAATCAGATCTACTGAATGAAATAATCAGATCTGCTGAATAAAATAATCAGATCTGCTGAATAAAACAAACAGATCTGCTGAATAAAATAAACAGATCTACTGAATAAAATAATCAGATCTGCTGAATAAAATAATCAGATCTGCTGAATAAAATAATCAGATCTGCTGAATAAAATAATCAGATCTGCTGAATAAAATAAACAGATCTGCTGAATAAAATAATCAGATCTGCTGAATAAAATAAACAGATCTACTGAATAAAATAATCAGATCTGCTGAATAAAATAATCAGATCTGCTGAATAAAATAATCAGATCTGCTGAATAAAATAATCAGATCTGCTGAATAAAATAAACAGATCTGCTGAATAAAATAATCAGATCTGCTGAATAAAATAATCAGATCTGCTGAATAAAATAATCAGATCTGCTGAATAAAATAATCAGATCTGCTGAATAAAATAATCAGATCTACTGAATAAAATAATCAGATCTACTGAATGAAACAATCAGATCTGCTGAATAAAATAAACAGATCTACTGAATGAAACAATCAGATCTACTGAATAAAATAAACAGATCTGCTGAATAAAATAAACAGATCTACTGAATAAAATAATCAGATCTACTGAATGAAACAATCAGATCTGCTGAATGAAATAATCAGATCTACTGAATAAAATAAACAGATCTGCTGAATAAAATAATCAGATCTGCTGAATGAAATAATCAGATCTGCTGAATAAAATAATCAGATCTGCTGAATAAAATAAACAGATCTGCTGAATAAAATAAACAGATCTACTGAATAAAATAATCAGATCTGCTGAATAAAATAATCAGATCTGCTGAATAAAATAAACAGATCTGCTGAATAAAATAAACAGATCTACTGAATAAAATAATCAGATCTGCTGAATAAAATAATCAGATCTGCTGAATAAAATAATCAGATCTGCTGAATAAAATAATCAGATCTGCTGAATAAATAATCAGATCTGCTGAATAAAATAATCAGATCTGCTGAATAAAATAATCAGATCTGCTGAATAAAATAATCAGATCTGCTGAATAAAATAAACAGATCTGCTGAATAAAATAAACAGATCTGCTGAATAAAATAATCAGATCTGCTGAATAAAATAAACAGATCTGCTGAATAAAATAAACAGATCTGCTGAATAAAATAATCAGATCTGCTGAATAAAATAAACAGATCTACTGAATAAAATAATCAGATCTGCTGAATGAAACAATCAGATCTGCTGAATAAAATAAACAGATCTGCTGAATAAAATAATCAGATCTACTGAATGAAACAATCAGATCTGCTGAATAAAATAAACAGATCTACTGAATGAAACAATCAGATCTGCTGAATAAAATAATCAGATCTGCTGAATAAAATAAACAGATCTACTGAATGAAACAATCAGATCTGCTGAATAAAATAATCAGATCTGCTGAATAAAATAAACAGATCTACTGAATAAAATAAACAGATCTGCTGAATAAAATAAACAGATCTACTGAATGAAACAATCAGATCTGCTGAATAAAATAATCAGATCTACTGAATGAAACAATCAGATCTACTGAATAAAATAAACAGATCTACTGAATAAAACAATCAGATCTACTGAATAAAATAAACAGATCTGCTGAATGCTTTGTGGAGCAGGTCATCTGGTCGGTGTTCAGTCAGAAAGGAAAAGATTTTAATTTTATGTCAGAGCTGTCCTTTAGGTTCTGATGTAATGAAACAAACTCATTTGTTTCTTCATTTCGTGTCTCTTCGTTATTGTTCCTTTTCATTCATATTTACTGTGTTGGTGTTCTCTATAAATAAAGTTCCTGATGTTTGTATTCAAACGCTGGGTTAAAACCAGAGATTTCAGTGAAACTCTGCTGCTTTTATTTTGAAATACGGTTGCTTTCAGTTTCACCTCTGAGCAGCTGTGTTTCTGCTGTTCCAGTACCCTCTAAGCTTTCTGGGTTCAGTCGGACTCTGAGCAGGTTTTGGACTTAAAGAACATCAGATCTCCTCAGAAATGCAAATCTCTGATAAACAAATGTTCTTCATCATGTCACGGTTCTGCTTCAGTTTCGGTTTCAGGATGAGAAGTGCAGCTAAAGAAAGCTGTGATCAGTTTCACATCATCTTTAAGCAGATTGAACAGATCTGTCTGATCTTCTCTCCTCAGACCTCCACAGCTCCTCCAGCAGCTCCACCTGAGCTGAGGCAGAGGAGGAACACCTCTTCATCTGCAGCACAGACTCCTGCTGCAGGGTAGGTTCCATGTAGAAGGTCTGCTCATCCAGCAGAGTGCATTCTGGGTAATCTTTAAGGCTCCTGTTGACGGTTCCTCTGATGTTTCTCTGCAGACGTGAAGCTCCTCAGATCAACCAGCCGACGTTCCCCTCCATCTCCTTGTACAGTCCTCAGCAGCTGCTGTGGCTCCAACACGTCTACGCCCAGCAGTACTACATGCAGTAGTAAGTAGTACTACATTAGTACTACATGCAGTAGTAAGTAGTACTACATGCAGTAGTAAGTAGTACTACATTAGTACTACATGCAGTAGTAAGTAGTACTACATTAGTACTACATGCAGTAGTAAGTAGTACTACATTAGTACTACATGCAGTAGTAAGTAGTACTACATTAGTACTACATGCAGTAGTAAGTAGTACTACATTAGTACTACATGCAGTAGTAAGTAGTACTACATTAGTACTGCATGCAGTAGTAAGTAGTACTACATTAGTACTACATGCAGTAGTAAGTAGTACTACATTAGTACTACATGCAGTAGTAAGTCGTACTACATTAGTACTACATGCAGTAGTAAGTAGTACTACATTAGTACTACATGCAGTAGTAAGTCGTACTACATTAGTACTACATGCAGTAGTAAGTCGTACTACATTAGTACTACATGCAGTAGTAAGTAGTACTACATTAGTACTACATGCAGTAGTAAGTCGTACTACATTAGTACTGCATGCAGTAGTAAGTAGTACTACATTAGTACTACATGCAGTAGTAAGTAGTACTACATTAGTACTGCATGCAGTAGTAAGTAGTACTACATGCAGTAGTAAGTAGTACTACATTAGTACTACATGCAGTAGTAAGTAGTACTACATTAGTACTACATGCAGTAGTAAGTAGTACTACATTAGTACTGCATGCAGTAGTAAGTAGTACTACATTAGTACTACATGCAGTAGTAAGTAGTACTACATTAGTACTGCATGCAGTAGTAAGTAGTACTACATTAGTACTGCATGCAGTAGTAAGTCGTACTACATTAGTACTGCATGCAGTAGTAAGTAGTACTACATTAGTACTACATGCAGTAGTAAGTAGTACTACATTAGTACTACATGCAGTAGTAAGTAGTACTACATTAGTACTACATGCAGTAGTAAGTAGTACTACATTAGTACTGCATGCAGTAGTAAGTAGTACTACATTAGTACTACATGCAGTAGTAAGTAGTACTACATTAGTACTACATGCAGTAGTAAGTAGTACTACATTAGTACTACATGCAGTAGTAAGTCGTACTACATTAGTACTACATGCAGTAGTAAGTAGTACTACATTAGTACTACATGCAGTAGTAAGTAGTACTACATTAGTACTGCATGCAGTAGTAAGTAGTACTACATTAGTACTACATGCAGTAGTAAGTAGTACTACATTAGTACTACATGCAGTAGTAAGTAGTACTACATTAGTACTACATGCAGTAGTAAGTAGTACTACATTAGTACTACATGCAGTAGTAAGTCGTACTACATTAGTACTGCATGCAGTAGTAAGTAGTACTACATTAGTACTACATGCAGTAGTAAGTAGTACTACATGCAGTAGTAAGTAGTACTACATTAGTACTACATGCAGTAGTAAGTAGTACTACATTAGTACTACATGCAGTAGTAAGTCGTACTACATTAGTACTACATGCAGTAGTAAGTAGTACTACATTAGTACTACATGCAGTAGTAAGTCGTACTACATTAGTACTACATGCAGTAGTAAGTCGTACTACATTAGTACTACATGCAGTAGTAAGTAGTACTACATTAGTACTACATGCAGTAGTAAGTCGTACTACATTAGTACTGCATGCAGTAGTAAGTAGTACTACATTAGTACTACATGCAGTAGTAAGTAGTACTACATTAGTACTGCATGCAGTAGTAAGTAGTACTACATGCAGTAGTAAGTAGTACTACATTAGTACTACATGCAGTAGTAAGTAGTACTACATTAGTACTACATGCAGTAGTAAGTAGTACTACATTAGTACTGCATGCAGTAGTAAGTAGTACTACATTAGTACTACATGCAGTAGTAAGTAGTACTACATTAGTACTGCATGCAGTAGTAAGTAGTACTACATTAGTACTGCATGCAGTAGTAAGTCGTACTACATTAGTACTGCATGCAGTAGTAAGTAGTACTACATTAGTACTACATGCAGTAGTAAGTAGTACTACATTAGTACTGCATGCAGTAGTAAGTAGTACTACATTAGTACTACATGCAGTAGTAAGTAGTACTACATTAGTACTGCATGCAGTAGTAAGTAGTACTACATTAGTACTACATGCAGTAGTAAGTAGTACTACATTAGTACTACATGCAGTAGTAAGTAGTACTACATTAGTACTACATGCAGTAGTAAGTCGTACTACATTAGTACTGCATGCAGTAGTAAGTAGTACTACATTAGTACTACATGCAGTAGTAAGTAGTACTACATTAGTACTGCATGCAGTAGTAAGTAGTACTACATTAGTACTACATGCAGTAGTAAGTAGTACTACATTAGTACTACATGCAGTAGTAAGTAGTACTACATTAGTACTACATGCAGTAGTAAGTAGTACTACATTAGTACTACATGCAGTAGTAAGTCGTACTACATTAGTACTGCATGCAGTAGTAAGTAGTACTACATTAGTACTACATGCAGTAGTAAGTAGTACTACATGCAGTAGTAAGTAGTACTACATTAGTACTACATGCAGTAGTAAGTAGTACTACATTAGTACTACATGCAGTAGTAAGTCGTACTACATTAGTACTGCATGCAGTAGTAAGTAGTACTACATTAGTACTACATGCAGTAGTAAGTAGTACTACATTAGTACTGCATGCAGTAGTAAGTAGTACTACATGCAGTAGTAAGTAGTACTGCATTAGTACTACATGCAGTAGTAAGTAGTACTACATTAGTACTACATGCAGTAGTAAGTAGTACTACATTAGTACTGCATGCAGTAGTAAGTCGTACTACATTAGTACTGCATGCAGTAGTAAGTCGTACTACATTAGTACTGCATGCAGTAGTAAGTAGTACTACATTAGTACTGCATGCAGTAGTAAGTCGTACTACATTAGTACTGCATGCAGTAGTAAGTCGTACTACATTAGTACTACATGCAGTAGTAAGTAGTACTACATTAGTACTGCATGCAGTAGTAAGTAGTACTACATTAGTACTGCATGCAGTAGTAAGTAGTACTACATTAGTACTGCATGCAGTAGTAAGTAGTACTACATTAGTACTGCATGCAGTAGTAAGTAGTACTACATTAGTACTGCATGCAGTAGTAAGTAGTACTACATTAGTACTACATGCAGTAGTAAGTAGTACTACATTAGTACTGCATGCAGTAGTAAGTAGTACTACATTAGTACTACATGCAGTAGTAAGTCATACTACATTAGTACTACATGCAGTAGTAAGTAGTACTACATTAGTACTACATGCAGTAGTAAGTCATACTACATTAGTACTACATGCAGTAGTAAGTAGTACTACATTAGTACTGCATGCAGTAGTAAGTAGTACTACATTAGTACTACATGCAGTAGTAAGTAGTACTACATTAGTACTACATGCAGTAGTAAGTAGTACTACATTAGTACTGCATGCAGTAGTAAGTAGTACTACATTAGTACTACATGCAGTAGTAAGTAGTACTACATTAGTACTGCATGCAGTAGTAAGTCGTACTACATTAGTACTGCATGCAGTAGTAAGTAGTACTACATTAGTACTACATGCAGTAGTAAGTCGTACTACATTAGTACTACATGCAGTAGTAAGTCGTACTACATTAGTACTACATGCAGTAGTAAGTAGTACTACATTAGTACTACATGCAGTAGTAAGTAGTACTACATTAGTACTGCATGCAGTAGTAAGTCGTACTACATTAGTACTGCATGCAGTAGTAAGTAGTACTACATTAGTACTGCATGCAGTAGTAAGTAGTACTACATTAGTACTACATGCAGTAGTAAGTAGTACTACATTAGTACTGCATGCAGTAGTAAGTAGTACTACATTAGTACTGCATGCAGTAGTAAGTAGTACTACATTAGTACTACATGCAGTAGTAAGTAGTACTACATTAGTACTGCATGCAGTAGTAAGTAGTACTACATTAGTACTGCATGCAGTAGTAAGTAGTACTACATTAGTACTGCATGCAGTAGTAAGTAGTACTACATTAGTACTACATGCAGTAGTAAGTAGTACTACATTAGTACTACATGCAGTAGTAAGTAGTACTACATTAGTACTGCATGCAGTAGTAAGTAGTACTACATTAGTACTACATGCAGTAGTAAGTAGTACTACATTAGTACTGCATGCAGTAGTAAGTAGTACTACATTAGTACTGCATGCAGTAGTAAGTAGTACTACATTAGTACTGCATGCAGTAGTAAGTAGTACTACATTAGTACTGCATGCAGTAGTAAGTAGTACTACATTAGTACTGCATGCAGTAGTAAGTAGTACTACATTAGTACTGCATGCAGTAGTAAGTAGTACTACATTAGTACTGCATGCAGTAGTAAGTAGTACTACATTAGTACTGCATGCAGTAGTAAGTAGTACTACATTAGTACTGCATGCAGTAGTAAGTCATACTACATTAGTACTACATGCAGTAGTAAGTAGTACTACATTAGTACTACATGCAGTAGTAAGTCATACTACATTAGTACTGCATGCAGTAGTAAGTCATACTACATTAGTACTACATGCAGTAGTAAGTCATACTACATTAGTACTACATGCAGTAGTAAGTAGTACTACATTAGTACTGCATGCAGTAGTAAGTAGTACTACATTAGTACTGCATGCAGTAGTAAGTAGTACTACATTAGTACTACATGCAGTAGTAAGTAGTACTACATTAGTACTACATGCAGTAGTAAGTAGTACTACATTAGTACTACATGCAGTAGTAAGTAGTACTACATTAGTACTGCATGCAGTAGTAAGTCATACTACATTAGTACTACATGCAGTAGTAAGTAGTACTACATTAGTACTACATGCAGTAGTAAGTCATACTACATTAGTACTACATGCAGTAGTAAGTAGTACTACATTAGTACTGCATGCAGTAGTAAGTAGTACTACATTAGTACTACATGCAGTAGTAAGTAGTACTACATTAGTACTACATGCAGTAGTAAGTCATACTACATTAGTACTGCATGCAGTAGTAAGTAGTACTACATTAGTACTGCATGCAGTAGTAAGTAGTACTACATTAGTACTGCATGCAGTAGTAAGTAGTACTACATTAGTACTGCATGCAGTAGTAAGTAGTACTACATTAGTACTACATGCAGTAGTAAGTAGTACTACATTAGTACTACATGCAGTAGTAAGTAGTACTACATTAGTACTACATGCAGTAGTAAGTCGTACTACATTAGTACTGCATGCAGTAGTAAGTAGTACTACATTAGTACTGCATGCAGTAGTAAGTAGTACTACATTAGTACTGCATGCAGTAGTAAGTCGTACTACATTAGTACTACATGCAGTAGTAAGTAGTACTACATTAGTACTGCATGCAGTAGTAAGTAGTACTACATTAGTACTGCATGCAGTAGTAAGTCGTACTACATTAGTACTACATGCAGTAGTAAGTCATACTACATGTGGTGAAGAATCGACCCTCTAGTGGGCTGATCCATTTACAATCAACCAAGTCTGACAAGTTGATCAACAAGAAAATGAGCAGAAACCAGATTTGTTCTTCAGACTGAGACACCTGGATGGATTTAAGCTGATCTGGGCTCAGTTTTTACCACAACTCAGATGAGTGTTTCCTCTTAAATGTCATGTGTCAGTGGTTAAGTCCAAAACTACTCCAAAAGTTTTCCAAATTTACATAAAAATCAGCCTAAATGACCTAAAATCTGTCCACACTGAAAAGAAATCGCCTAAAATTACTCAAAAAGTGTCTGAAATTACGTTCAGATTGTCCAAAATAACCAAAACTTTTCAAAAGCAAGAATGACTCTGAACAGAGCTCAGGTTTCAAGGACCCTTAAAAGAAACATATGATGTGCAAGAAAACATCAATTTTGTTCCCAAAATGACCCAAAAACCTCAAAATGAAAATTGTATAAAATTGCTCATTTAATAAAAACGATTAAAAAATGTGCGAAATAACACAGTTTTTCAAAATTATCCAAAAAATAAATCAATAAACGTCTATTCAAGATAAGTGTATTGTCAAAAATTACACAAAAGTTATCCAAAATGAATTAAACCTGTCCAAAATGTGTCCATAACTACACAAAATATTACTCAATAAATGTTGAAATTTACACAAAAAATTTCCAAAATTACAAAAATACTTCTAGAAAGTATTCAACATTAAATAAAAATGTTCCAAAATGAGTCAGTTAAAAAGAGCAAAGTTCTGTCTACAATGACCAGAGTTGTCCTTGTTCAGGTCTGGGTCTGGTATCTATCTGATCCTAACAGTGATTCTCCTCCATCAGTCATGCAGCTCTGGCAGCAGCAGGCTCTGCCCCCTCCACTCCAGCCCCCACCATTGGTCAGTACCCTCCAGTCCCGGCCCATCAAGTGCCAGTCCCAGCCCCCTTGGCCAACCAGAACCCCATCGACAACCTGCCGGTCAATCAGAACCCGGCCCAGGACGGCGCCTTCCTGAACCCCGGGGAGGCCAATCAGAACCTGCGGATGAACGCTCAAGGCGGTCCGGTGATGGAGGACGAGGAGGAAGTGGAACGTGATTGGCTGGACTGGATGTACTCAGCGGCTCGGTTCGGTGTCCTGCTGATGATCGTTTACTTCAACTCCAACCTCACTCGCTTCCTGCTGGTGATGAGTACTCTGCTGCTCATGTATCTGTAAGTTCACCTGGTACCTCATAGACCTCGTACCTGAAACCTCATACACCTGGTACCTCATGCCTCACACCCCATAGACCTGGTACCTAAATGGTTGTATTTATATAGTGCTTTTATCCAAAGCGCTTTACATGATACGTCACATTCACACACACTGATGGTGGAAGCTGCCATGCAAGGCGCTAACCACGACCCACCAGGAGCAGTTAGGGGTTAGGGGTCTTGCTCAGGGACACCTCAACATGAGCACGACGGGCCGAGGATCAAACCGGCAACCTTCCAGTTACAAGACGGCCACTCCACCCACTGAGCCATGCCGCCTCCAAAGACTAAATTGCTCCTTGGATCCTCATCAATCACACACTGTAGGTTGTTCAAAAGTCACCACTTTCCAACAAGCAGGGCTCGTCCGGGATTTGAACCCGGGACCTCTCACACCCGAAGTGAGAATCATACCCCTAGACCAACGAGCCACATACACCTCATACCTGACACTTTACACATCTGAGACATTTTAAACTAATTTCCTGTTTATGACAAAAACACTTAAAGTTGCTTTTACTAGTTTTAGACTCATTGCTGTTCTAAATAATTGTTGGTCCCAGAAGTTAAATCTGTTTATTAGAACTCTCTGGTCCTTTCACAGACACACCGTCGGCCGGTTTCCCTTCAGAAGACGAGTTCAGGTCCTAGAGCCAAACCTCCAGCAGCACCCTGAAGTCCAGCACAACCAGCAGAACCAGAACCTGAATCCAGTAAGAAAACTTGTCTTAAACCTTCTTTTAACTGTCTTGTGTCTTCATTTCTGTCTGCTCAGTAAGTGGCCCTTTAAAGGAACCTGGTTCTGCTCAGTTTATTAACCATCACAGTTCTACCTTCATACTGGGAATATTTCCAGAGTTCCAGGTCCTTGAAGTCCATAGAGAACGTCCCCTGGAGAAAGTTCTAGAGTAGACCTACCTATTGACTAAAGTTCTAGAGTATTACTACTCTAGAACTTTCTACTGGTTCTCCTCTATGGACTTCAAGGATCTGGAACTCTGGAAATATTCCCAGTATGAAGGTGGAACTCTGATCATTAATGAAGTTACTGGAAATGAAGAACCAGATGTTCTGAGGAGGTTCTGGTTGGTTTTTCATGGAGATCCTCTTGTCTAAACGTGTTTTCAGGGAGGTGAAGCTGCAGCTGAAGGTTCTGATGGTTCTGGTCCGATGACGGCCGTTCTGGTTCCTCCTCACCGGGTCTCGGTCATGTGGACGGCCTGGGTCTTCTTCAAAACCTTCTTCTCCTCCCTCATCCCGGAGGTTCCTCAGGCCAACTGATGGACTCACTTTTTCTACAACAAACAAACACCAGCAACAGGAAGAACAAGAACTGCATTTTACCAACGACTCCAGGATCTGAGCTGCAGAGTTCACTTCTTTCCTCCACCTGCTGGTTTCAGTCTTCACCTCCAGAGACTGTCGTTTTATCCAGCAGGTGACAGCAGAGGGAGAAATAAAACCCACAGAGGTTGTTTATGACCTTCACACCAACCTCAGAAGCAAATAAAGGCCAAAAACATCTGAATCAGAGTGTCTGATTGTGGAAAAACTGAAGTTAAGGAACCAAAATATCAGAATGTTTCTTTTTTCCAGCAGGTCAGTGTGAGGTTTCTCTACGTGCAGGTAGAAAAAGATGATTTTAACTTGAAAAAAAATGTTATTTCTACTTGGTTGTAGTGTCTTTAGAAATGTTTAGATATCAAAATCAAACAAAAACCTCTAAAATTAACAGAAGAAAGTCAGATTTTGTTTTTTTGTTTTTTTGCCTCTGTTTGCTTCTTTGGCAGAAATTCACAGAATCTGGAACACTGTTGAACCTCTGGTGTGACTTTTCTCCTGTTTTGGTTGAATTTTAGTTTTTATTGAACTCAGATTGTGACCAAATTCAACTCTTTGTGCCAAATTAACTGTAAAACAGCAACAATGGCGTAAAGTTTTGTAAATATATTGTGTGTTCACAGGCTGCACAGTGGAGTAGTGGTTAGCACTTTGGCCTTGCAGCAAGAAGATCCCCGGTTCAAATCCCGGCCTGGGATCTTTCTGCATGGAGTTTGCATGTTCTCCCTGTGCATGCGTGGGTTTTCTCCGGGTACTCCGGCTTCCTCCCACAGTCCAAAAACATGCTGAGGTTAATTGGTTACTCTAAATTGTCCGTAGGTGTGAATGTGAGTGTGATTGTGTGTCTGTATATGTAGCCCTGTGACAGACTGGTGACCTGTCCAGGGTGTCCCCTGCCTTCACCCGAGTCAGCTGGGATGGACTCCAGCACCCCCCATGACCCTAGTGAGGATAAAGTGGTGTATAGAGAATGGATGGATGGATTGTGTGTTCACGAAGCACTTTACAGCATTTATCTTATGCCAACTGGCTAACTGTCAGGCTAACTAGTTAACTGTTAGGCTAACCGTCAGGCTAATTGGCTAACCGTCAGGCTAACTGTCAGACTAGCTAGCTAACTGCCAGGCTAACTAGTTAACTGTCAGGCTAATTGGCTAACCGTCAGGCTAACTGCCAGGCTAATTGGCTAACTGCCAGGCTAATTGGCTAACTAGTTAACTGTTAGGATAACTGCCAGGTTAATATGCTAACTGGCAGGTGTTAGCCTACCAGGCTAACTAGTTAACTGTCAGGCTAGCTGTCAGGCTAATTGTGAGGCTAGCTGCCATGCTAACTGCCATGCTAACTGGCTAGGCTAGTTGTCAGGCTTATCTTATGCAAGCGACACAGAGGGCTTCATTTATCGTTTTAACGTTAAAGAAACGGCTCCGAGTTATTTAAGTTTCAGGTCAAGTGTGAAATATTTAAAGGATGTAAATGATTTAAGGCCAGTTTAGTTTTCATTTTGCTTTAGAAGCTGCTTTAATATTTACTTGACGCTTCATTCCAGATTATTAATTAAATCTGGAAGAATGAAGTGAATTATTTCTCCTGTTTTTATCTCATTTTAGTAAACAGATGTGACTTTGTCCATCCAGATGCTCTTGATCTTTAGTCCTGAGTTTGTTAATGGGAATAAGTGGTTTTAAACTCCATAAACGAGCTCTCTGCTTCTCTGTGAGGGGAAGACAGCGACTGTACGACTTAACATGAAACTTTTTATTGTCTTTCTGTGAGAAATTGATGCTGTTCAATGAAGTGTGTTGAGGAGGATTCGCAATAATGAATGCAATAAATGTTCTTAACTTAACCCCACCGAATGGATTTTTTCACATCTGGTTTGTGGTTTTGGTACAAACAGTCCATCTGGAGTTTGTTGACCCTCATTTGCAGGAAATCTGAGGACACGTGACGACATTTAACCTTCAGTAAACTCAGCCACAGAGCTTCAGTTCCACAAGTTAAAGTTGAGGATTTAAGAATGGAAGAATCCTGTGGCGTTTATGTTAGTTTTTATCCAATCATAATTCAGCCGTCATGTGTTGCTAGGGGCAAATAAATCTGCCCGGAGGCCCTCGGTATCAAAAGCGCTACACGTTGCAATGAAACTGTTCTTTTAACCAATCAGATTTCGAGTTTGTGACCTCAGGGCCATTCAGCAGGCGTACGATGATGTCTGCATTTTCACGTCCTCTGATTGGATGGTCAGAGAGCTTCGCCAAAGCTAGCCATTTGCATCTGTAGCAACCCGCGTGAGCTACAACTGTATCCTAAAAGTATTAACCGTTTTAGCTGTTTATTTTTTACCTGCAGTGGCAGATGGGGGAGAAGACGTGGATTTGGTTACTGATTTACTTCGAAAGACATTTTCAATGCGGAATTTATAATAAAAGCTTTATATTGTAAGTCAAGACCGGCCAACCCCGAAGCTAGCAACCCTGAAGCTAACTGCCAAGCTAATTGGCTAACTGTCAGGTTAACTGCCAGACTAACTGGTTATCTGTCAGGCTAACTGGTAAACTGCCAGGCCAATTGTCAGACTAGCTGCCATTTTCTAAGCAAAAATGATCTTTTATAGAGTATGAGAACTGGAGTGACTCTAAAGTTGACATGTTTACAGCTTCTAATCTCACATTTTGCAGTGTTTATATATGACTGGAACTGGCACGATTAACCTCCTGTACGGATATTCACTCACAGCATTTTCTTGAACCAAAATGACATTAGATCAAGTCATGAAATCATGTTTAGTTCAGCGTCTATCAGTAATATCTGGTATCAGCCCTTCTCAGAGACAGATCGATGATTAAACTCAGACGACTCAGAGTTTGTCCAGATGACTCAGAATGATGCTGCAGCCAATAGAAGGTGAAGTGGGATGATCAGAAACACTCATTGACGCTGCGACTGTGATCCTGAAACAGTTTTCCGTGGGCAGGAAGAACTAATCAATAGTCAAACAGTGGATCAGTGCTGTTATCTGCTGCTCCTCCCTCTGCTGCCTTCAGCTGGATCTGGTTTCACCCCCCTCCAACAGTCTTTGTTCAGCTCATTGTGAGGATGTTTGTTACCTGCTGAGACCAGCCAGGAGTGATTCCCCTGAAGGCTCCTGGCCACTTTAAAGCCTCTCTGTGTTTTCTGTTGGTACGTATACAACTAGTATCACTGATTTATTGTGTTCTAGTTTACCTGTGTTACCTGTCTGAAGCTGCAGAGGTTCTGTAGCTCCAACATCTCAGAAAACTTTACCAAACCTGAGTCAGACTAAGTAGTAACTGTCAGGCTGCCATGCTAACCATCAGGCTAACTATTTAGCTGTCATGCTAACCGTCAGACTAACTGGATTCCCTGGAAAGTTTTTACAAACTGTCAGGTCATCCACATCTATCTGTTCACTTTATGTCTTAACAAATGAACTCAGATCTACTGCATCAAAAAGAAGACGGTTAATAACTTTAGGGGTTTTGTGGCTCAGAAAAGTGCATTTGCCCAGTCTGCTTTATGTTTACCAAACCTGAGTTACTTATTTATTTTATTTTACTCTGTTAAGCGCCTTGTGCTCTTTTTGGATGTTGGAAAGCACTTTACAAATAAAATTTGATTGATTGATTGACTGAGTCAGTGTTTGTACTCCACCAGGTGAGAATCCCGGCGGCCTGTGATTGGTTGGATGTCAGGGCTGGTCAGTAGATATCTGCAGGGCTTCCAGACTTTGGGTTAGTGGGCTGCAGACAGCAAACAGTCCACAGGGTTCAAAACCTTCGAGGTCCACGTGCACGATGCCTCGTGATGTTTTCCTGCTGCTGCTGGTTGTGTTGGGGGTGTCCAGCGGCTGCCTGCAGGACCCCACGACGGCCTACGGACTGACCGGGGTTGTGTGTCGCCTCACCTACCCCGCTGCTGTTGTCTGTGAGTTTAGGGCTTTCATTCTTTCATTCATGTAGTCCAGTCTTTGTCTTTTTATAACCAGAAGTCATGTTAAACTTTGCCCAGATGACTTAAACTTTGTTAAAATGACTCAAACTTTGCTAAAAATGAGTCAAACTTTGTTAAAAATTATTCAAACTTTATTTAAAAAATGACTCAAACGTTGTGAAATATGACTAAACTTTGTTGAAATGACTCAGTCATGTTAGTCGTCCCAAAGTGTCCTTCAAGTGCCTGTTTGTCTGCAGTGAACGAGAAAACCACTAAAGTGATCGAGGCAGCGTTCCAACATGCTCGATACCCGAGTATGAAGGGAGAGAAATCCCTGCTGTTCGTCGGCAAAGTCCTGTACAGCTTCGAGAAGTGAGTCCTCAAAAATATGTAGATGTGGTGCCGATAAAAATCTTCACCCCTTTAAAGACTCCAACTGAACTCAGTCAGCCAGTCGGTCTAGAAGTAAACAGTTAGTTAATGGATGATCTGAGGTCAGTGATTGGAGGATACAGACTCTGGATCTAGAAAGTCTCTGGTGGATCAGAACTCCTGGATAGAACTACACCATGAAGACTAAAAAACCAAGAATCTCTGAGGAAAGGTTGCTGAAAAGAATCAGTCAGGACGAACCAAGAATGTTTAAAGTTCCTGAAGATCTCCTGGAGTCCAGTTAAATCCATCATTAAGAAATGGAATGAAGATGAAACATGAATAAATCTGACTAAAGCAGGACATCCTCAAGACCTGAGAAACGAGAGAGGGAGGCCACCAAGACTCCTATGACTCCTCTGAAGGAGTTCCATCTTCAGACTGTACATCCAACAACTGTTGTCTGTTCTTCACCAGTCAAAGCTTCATGGAGACAAAGAGGAAGACTCTGATGGAAAAAGCTCCAATTAAATCTGGAGTGCACCAGAAGACATGTGGAGACTCTGAAGACACCTGGAAGAAGGTTCTTTGGTCTGAGGAGACAAGGATGGACCTTTATGTTCATAAAACTACATGATATGTTTGATGGACACCAAACACTGAACATCATCACAAACACACCATCCCCACTGTGAAGCATGGTGGAGGCAGCATCATGATGAAGCACAGTGGAGGCATCATCATGATGTGACGCATGGTGGTGGCAGCATTATGATGAAGCACGGTGGTGGCAGCATCATGATGTGAAGCACGGTGGTGGCAGCATCATGATGTGACGCATGGTGGTGGCAGCATCATGATGAAGCACGGTGGAGGCAGCATCATGATGTGAAGCACGGTGGTGGCATCATCATGGTGTGAAGCACGGCGGTGGCAGCATCATGATGTGAAGCACGGTGGTGGCAGCATCATGGTGTGAAGCACGGTGGAGGCAGCATCATGATGTGAAGCACGGTGGAGGCAGCATCACGATGTGAAGCACGGTGGAGGCAGCATCATGATGTGAAGCACGGTGGAGGCAGCATTATGATGTGAAGCACGGTGGAGGCAGTACCATGATGTTCTTTAGCAGCAGGTCCTGGAAGGCTGTTAAAGGTAGAGGGTAAATGAAATCCTGGAGGAGAACCTGATGCAGTCCAAAAAGAAACAAGACTTGGAGAAGATCAGTTTCCATCCAGATGATGAGTCGAAGAAAACAGCTGAAGATCCTCAGAGATGGTTTGAAGACAACAACATGGAAGTTCTGGAGGAGTCAGAGTCCAGACCTCTATCCACCTGAGAATTAGAGCCTGGACCTGAAAAGTTCTGTTCATTCAGGATCCCTGAGGAACCTGACAGAGTTACCAGTTTATGAAGAAGGTCCAGATGTTCAGACTGATGGAGACCAACAGGACCAGAAGGTTCATCTACTAAATACCTTCTGTCATTTTTGTCTAAACAGAGCAAATTAATTGATCATGCTTCAGTCCTGAAAAGCAGTAGCAGAGGAATCTTCCAGGGGGTGAATACTTTTAGAGGCTCTATAAACATCAGGTATATATTTATACACAGTCTGTGAATGTATTAATGTCATTAACTCGTGTTTCTGATCAGTTTGGAGATTCACAACCTGTCCATCGGTCGGAGTGCATTTGAGTTGCGTCCAGGCGAAGGCATCGCCATGGAGATCAGCAACGTATCTGCAGTGTTCAGAGGAACCATCCAGTACGGATACGGCAGCTGGCTGTGAGTCTGAACATCCCATCATTCAGTCACTTAGAGACAGAAGCAACCTGAAGACCACCGATAGAGGAAATGTCTTCTGGAGGAAAGAACAATCCACCTGTATTTGTTATTTTTCTTTTTGAACCAGAGTCAACGTTGGACATTCCCTGGACTTTGAGATCGAGTCTCAGATTGATCTGGGAATCAACCCCAAACTCTGTGAGTATACTATGGATCACATCCTGAAATATCAGGACCTTCAGATATACCGGCCTCCAAATTAGCGTTAGCGGCCACCAAGACACCCATGACTCCTCTGAAGAAGTTCCTATAAACTCGTCTAATTCTCTGTTTTTCGTTGTTTTCTTTGTTTATTTTTCTCCTGTCTCATCAGACTGTGGTGAAGGTAAAGTCGCAGCTGATACGTCTGACTGTTACCTGAACTTCCACAAGCTCCGCCTTCACCTGCAGGGAGACAAAGAGTGAGTGACTCACCTGGAGTCGGTTTAATGGAACATCAGGTAATAATAAATCACATGTCTGCTTCCATGTTCAGACCAAACTGGTTGAAGAAGCTCTTCACCGACTTCGTTACCTTCACTGTGAAGCTGGTCGTTAAAGGACAGGTGAGACACATCGACCAATCAGGTGGCTGCTTTCTGCTCTGTCAGCTGACCGCTTGTCGTCCAACAGATCTGTAAGGAGATCAACAAGGTGGCCAACATCCTGGCCGACTTCATCCAGGAGCAGGCAGGTGAGCAGCGTTTAGGAATGAACCATTTATCAGCCAAACAAAAACAATCTGCAGGTTTTCAGCTTTCCCACTGTCCTTGAATGCATCATCTGTGATGTTCCACCTGGAAAATGAAACAGATTTAAGCTGAAAGTCGTGGAAATGTTTCATCAGTCAATTTTTTTCTGTGTGTCTTCCAGTTTAAAAATACTGGAAATGAAATCTGAACGTAGAAACTGATGATAAAAGTCAATAAACATGGATCCATCCGTAAATATACACCAAAAGGAGCTTTATGGAGACACTAGACTAGCCTAACCTTGCCAGCAAGTTGATTTCTCGCGATATTTGTGAGTTCACAAATCTCTCAAGAAACCATCTTGCTCCGCTCCCGCCTTCACTTTTCGTACAGCACCAAGTTGGTTCGGGCCAATCACGCAGCAGTATTTGTGTGTGGGGCGGGATAATGGGCGGATACCCGGGTGTGACGACGACACCAAGCGCCAGTAGATCAAAACAAACACGGCAACGGAGGACAACGATCGTGTAGATGCTGCTATTAAGTAAGTTTTAGCTGAATCTCCCAAGGAAGAACAACGAGAGGCGCTTTGCGCATTTCTGGATGGTAAAGATGTTTGTGCTTTTTTACCTACGGGTTTTGGTAAGAGTTTAATCTACCAATTGGCTCCGCTCGTTGTGAAGATCCCGCGATTGGCTAAAAACAAACCTGTCAGAGGCGGGACATACTGTTGCATCCAATCTGTGCCTCTTTCCTCCGAACGGATTTACATGGAGCGGTCCCAGATTGATATTGTGGAGTACTATCAAGTACTACACAATTATTAATCTGGCTATTGCCAGGTTAAGACTAGCCTGGATTGAACATAATTCTCAGGTCTACAACTCCTAAAAATCAACCAAATAAAACTTAATTTTTAGTCCCAGACAGCAAACAAATCAGCTCTGGAGGTGTAAATCCATGAACTCCATCTTCACGTCTCTGAACATCAGCGTGTTTTTTCCAGAGCAGTTCCTGAGTGATGGAAACATCAGTGTGGATATCGGAGTGACGACGACTCCAGTTATTACTGCTAACTACATTGAATCATATCACAAGGTACTAAACACTCCATCCATTAACAGGATGATTCTTCATCCACAGTAACGTCAGTAAATATGTTCCTGTAGTCTACAGGAACATATTTACTACAGCCCCTACAGCCCCCTCCATTCTGACCTGTTGTTGTCTTTTATTTTGAAATGTCAGGGTTTGACCAACTACAACAACACGACTGCTGTGATCAGAGACTCTGGTTTCCATCCCAGTCAGCTGACCGAACACAGGATGCTCTACTTCTGGATCTCAGGTGGGCTTTTATTCTGACATCCAGACATTCTGGTCGGTTTTTGTGTAACTGAAAATACCTTCGACTGCAGAGGAAACGCGGATTCCTGTAACTAGAGTGGTCTGTTGGTTGAACACAATCCCTTTAGAAGTTGTCTGAACTTTTAAAGATTGTTGTTTGCTAGAACTGAAACTTTATTTTTGAAAGTGTAGAAACTGGATGTTCAAATAAAAACATGAACGTTAACAAATAGTTTTTTGGAAGTAGCTTGAATGTTGTTTTTCAGATTGTTTTTGCACATTCTGGCTGATCAGACGTCTGAAATAAATTGAAATGTTCCTTTCTTTGTGTCTCTGTGTCCCATGCGGTGCTGCTTCCCGTCTTACCCGTGTCCCATGCGGTGCTGCTTCCCGTCTTACCCGTGTCCCATGCGGTGCTGCTTCCCGTCTTACCCGTGTCTCATGCGGTGCTGCTTCCCGTCTTACCCGTGTCTCATGCGGTGCTGCTTCCCGTCTTACCCGTGTCCCATGCGGTGCTGCTTCCCGTCTTACCCGTGTCCCATGCGGTGCTGCTTCCCGTCTTACCCGTGTCCCATGCGGTGCTGCTTCCCGTCTTACCCGTGTCCCATGCGGTGCTGCTTCCCGTCTTACCCGTGTCCCATGCGGTGCTGCTTCCCGTCTTACCCGTGTCCCATGCGGTGCTGCTTCCCGTCTTACCCGTGTCTCATGCGGTGCTGCTTCCCGTCTTACCCGTGTCTCATGCGGTGCTGCTTCCCGTCTTACCCGTGTCTCATGCGGTGCTGCTTCCTGTGTCTCATGCGGTGCTGCTTCCTTTCTTACCCGTGTCTCATGCGGTGCTGCTTCCCGTCTTACCCGTGTCCCATGCGGTGCTGCTTCCCGTCTTACCCGTGTCCCATGCGGTGCTGCTTCCCGTCTTACCCGTGTCCCATGCGGTGCTGCTTCCCGTCTTACCCGTGTCCCATGCGGTGCTGCTTCCTGTGTCTCATGCGGTGCTGCTTCCCGTCTTACCCGTGTCCCATGCGGTGCTGCTTCCCGTCTTACCCGTGTCCCATGCGGTGCTGCTTTCTTTCTTACCCGTGTCCCATGCGGTGCTGCTTCCCGTCTTACCCGTGTCCCATGCGGTGCTGCTTTCTTTCTTACCCGTGTCCCATGCGGTGCTGCTTCCCGTCTTACCCGTGTCTCATGCGGTGCTGCTTCCCGTCTTACCCGTGTCTCATGCGGTGCTGCTTCCCGTCTTACCCGTGTCCCATGCGGTGCTGCTTCCCGTCTTACCCGTGTCTCATGCGGTGCTGCTTCCCGTCTTACCCGTGTCTCATGCGGTGCTGCTTCCCGTCTTACCCGTGTCCCATGCGGTGCTGCTTCCCGTCTTACCCGTGTCCCATGCGGTGCTGCTTCCCGTCTTACCCGTGTCTCATGCGGTGCTGCTTCCCGTCTTACCCGTGTCTCATGCGGTGCTGCTTCCCGTCTTACCCGTGTCTCATGCGGTGCTGCTTCCTGTGTCTCATGCGGTGCTGCTTCCCGTCTTACCCGTGTCCCATGCGGTGCTGCTTCCCGTCTTACCCGTGTCTCATGCGGTGCTGCTTCCCGTCTTACCCGTGTCTCATGCGGTGCTGCTTCCCGTCTTACCCGTGTCCCATGCGGTGCTGCTTCCCGTCTTACCCGTGTCCCATGCGGTGCTGCTTCCCGTCTTACCCGTGTCCCATGCGGTGCTGCTTTCTTTCTTACCCGTGTCCCATGCGGTGCTGCTTCCCGTCTTACCCGTGTCTCATGCGGTGCTGCTTCCCGTCTTACCCGTGTCTCATGCGGTGCTGCTTCCCGTCTTACCCGTGTCTCATGCGGTGCTGCTTCCCGTCTTACCCGTGTCCCATGCGGTGCTGCTTCCCGTCTTACCCGTGTCCCATGCGGTACTGCTTCCCGTCTTACCCGTGTCCCATGCGGTGCTGCTTTCTTTCTTACCCGTGTCCCATGCGGTGCTGCTTCCCGTCTTACCCGTGTCTCATGCGGTGCTGCTTCCCGTCTTACCCGTGTCCCATGCGGTGCTGCTTCCCGTCTTACCCGTGTCTCATGCGGTGCTGCTTCCTGTCTTACCTGTGTCTCATGCGGTGCTGCTTCCTGTCTTACCTGTGTCTCATGCGTTACTATTTCCTGTCTTACCTGTGTCTCATGCGGTACTACTTCCTGTCTTACCTGTGTCTCATGCGGTACTACTTCCTGTCTTACCTGTGTCTCATGCGGTACTACTTCCTGTCTTACCTGTGTCTCATGCGGTGCTGCTTCCTGTCTTACCTGTGTCTCATGCGGTACTACTTCCTGTCTTACCTGCAGACCAGATGTTGAACCCGATACTGTCTGCTGCTCACCTGGACGGACGCTTCCAGCTGAACGTCTCTGGAGACGAACTCTCTGTAAGAACCTTCAGCAGACGGATGTTCTCTTTTCTCTCTGCTGCTGTCTTATTATGGGATGGATGTGTTTCAGAACCTGCTCCAGACTCACCTGTCCAGCAGCTCACCTGAGCTCATCACACAGGTAACAGTCAGAAGGTTTAATAAGGTTTAGAAAGGTTAATAATAATGTTCCTGAAGGTTTGATGTGAACGAAGACAGAACGTTTGGGAATGAACTTTCAGACGATGTTAAATAAAACAGCATAATCTGTTAAAAAATGTAAAAAAACAACAATTAAAAATAGAAATAAAAATGAAAACATGCAGATTTAAATAGAGTAAAAAAATTGTACATTTATCGTCAAACATGAAATAAAAAAAATAAAATCTTTGGTTTTTGCCATTTTTATTTATTTTTTACAGTCAACTTAATAAAAATCATACTTTTAAATTGGATGTTATCTGTCATTTTAAGAACATTGGTGAAATTTAATAATATATACATACATATGTATATACTGATTTAAATGCATTTAGAAAATGTATTTTTGTACAAATATTCTTGTCCTGTTTTTTTACAGTCAGCTAAATTATTATAACTAATGCCTTTTCTCCATGATTTTATTAGATATTTGTATTTAAAAAGTTTAATAAACTGATTATATTTTTTTAATTTACATGATTTTCTTTCAGAGAATGGACGATATCTGTATTGTTTTTATACTTCAATACAATAAAAAATATAATATTTGTAAAAATACAGTCAACCAAATAATTAAACCTAATTGTTTGATATAATCTGTAATTTCACAATAAACGGGAAAATAGTAAAAATATATTCAGAGTTTGTTAAATTTCTACTTATAATTAACAGTTGAATAAATTATTCACCCTTTTCAGTCAGCATGTAAATTAGTAATTTTCTTTTGTGATTTATTTTCTTATTTTGTGTCTTTAGATTCATTAAATGTTCCTCGACAACAAAAGAAAAACGTTCTCAAACCAACAATAAGAAAAAGATTGATTTTATTTTTTGAATGAAATGTTTCTGTAACCAGATAAATAACAAACCTGCTGGAAACACTGATAATAATAATAATCATAAAACAATCTAATAATGATAATAATGAATTACAGCACGTTCTCACCAAACACGCCTAGAAGGTCTTTGTTGTTTCTCACCTGTCAGAAGAACGTTGTTTTCCAGAACCTTCTAGAACTTCCCGTCCTCTAATGTTCCTGTTTAGTGTCTGAAGGATCCGTCGTCCTCTCGGTTCTCCGTCTGGAGTTCTTCTGTTCCTCGTCTCAACACCTCCAGCTCCGGTTCCTCCGTCTGGACTCAGGCCTCAGCAGAACTTCACTGTGGAACCGGAGGAACGCCGACGCTCTCCTTCCAGACGGTGACGAGAAAATAAACCGGCTCAAAGCGACCGAGTTCCAGCAAAATGTGACGGAAAGAATTCACTGAAAAATAAATAAAAACGCAACAGAAAATATCGTCACATTAAAAAGAACAAGTTACTGTTTCTGGAAATACAGATTTTTAATTGGAACTCATTTATTTATTTATTAGATTTTCTTGGGTTTTTTTGTTTGTTTGAATTTTGGACAAATTCAGTAAAAATTATTCTTACTTTTTAACATTTTTTCTTTAAAAATCATTTTAAAGAAATTAATTTGGACCGTTTTGAACATTTTCCACAATATCTTGGTTATTTTCTCGTCAGTTTCAACTAATTTTAAGTTAATTTTGTCAATTTTCGTTCCATTCTGGACGATGTTTTGGGATTTTTAGACAATAACCCAGAACACGTTTAAATGCAGCACTTTGATTAATTTCCACGTTTATTTCTTTACTCTCTGTTAATAACAACGCTGAAGTCAGTTGGAGTTCCTCCTGATCAAAGCCGTTCTTCTGGTTGTGTGTTTATTGTGTGTCTGCTGACGACTGTTTGTTTATTGTGTGTTTATTGTGTGTCTGCTGACGACTGTTTGTTTATTGTGTGTTTATTGTGTGTCTGCTGACGGCTGTTAGTGTGTTTATTGTGTGTCTGCCGATGGTTGTTTGTGTGTTTATTGTGTGTCTGCTGACGGTTGTTTGTGTGTTTATTGTGTGATTGTGTGTTTATTGTGTGTTTGCTGACGGCTGTTTATTATGTCTGCTGACGGTTGTTTGTGTGTCTGATGGCTGTGTGTGTTTTTTCTGCAGGATGTGGTTCTAGACGTCTCGGTTTCGTATTCTGAGAAGAAACTCTTCTTGCAGGGAGACGTCAAACAGTAAGAACCTGCAGCTGATGTTCAGATTTACCCAGAGAGGCTCAGACACACAAAGCACACACACTAAACACAACACGACAACAACCAGACAAAACAACACAACAGTCACTGAATGAAGAAACAAAAACTAAATGGCAGGAAGGAGACAAGATCAGCGCACGATTACACAAAATGAGACAGAAACCACAAAATGAGACACAAAACCAACAAAATGAGACAAAAAAAAACACAAAATGAGACAGAAAACCAACAAAATGAGACACAAAACCACAAAATGAGACACAAAACCACAAAATGAGACAGAAAACCACAAAATGAGACAAAAAACCAACCAATCAACAGCACTGAGCCCAGCAGACGTTCTTCCTCCCCCTGCTGGACCAGGCCGGTACTACGTCTGATCTGATTAACGGTTCACTGTTTGTTCCTTCGTTAAACTTTGTTTTCTGACTAATGTTTATTTTTCTTCCTCTCAGAGTGTCTCTGATCAGAGCCGAGCTTCCGTTAAACCGACAGCCGGTGAGTTTATTCCTTCATCTCATTCATTCTGACCAGGCGTTGGTCTCATTTAATAATGATCATTACTAATAAGGGTAAAATTCTGGTTATTTCACACAGCTAGGAGATGTTTTTAAGACTTTAAGGCAATTTTTTGTGTCATGTTGGCATTTGTTGGATCTTTTTGGAGAAGTTTTTGACATTTTTAACAACTTTTGCATCATTTAAAGTAATTTAGGACATTTTGTGACGCATGTTGAGTTTATTTAAACACATTTTTAATCATTATTTATCATCTTTGAGTCTTTTTTTTTTAATTTTTTGAGCCATTTCTGGAATTTTCACGTAAATTTAAGACCATTCTGCCATTTTCAGTTCGATTATTGATCATTCTGGATCTTTCTAGGTTACTTTTTTAACCTATGTTTGGTCACGTTTTTGTTATTTTGCACATTTTGTGATCATCTCAGACATATTTAGACTCATTTTGACAATTTTTTTCAGTTTTTCTAAATTACTGTAACATTTGGGGACAGTTTTCACACAAGCTCAGAACTATTTTGGCGTTTTCTCTAGATTATTACTCACTTTAATGTATGTTTGGACACATTTTTGTTATTTTGCACATTTTTTGAGTCATGTTGGACTTTTTTTAGACCATCTTTGTGTGATTTTGAGCCTTTGTTGAATCGTTTTGGAGACGTGTTTTTGACATTTTCAACAACTTTTGCGTCATTTAAAGTCACTCAGGATGTTTTGTGACGCATGTCGAGTTTATTTGGACACATTCTTTTTATTTTGTGTTTCAGTCATTTTTCAATACATTTTTGGAGCCATTTTTAAAATTTTAAGTTCTGAACAGTTTTCTCATTTCCGGTAGATTATTAATGATTGTGGAGTTTTTTAAACATATGTTTGGACACATTTTTGATTTATTGCACATTTTTTGATGACCTTAGACACATTTAAGCTGATTTTAGACAATATTTTTGTCATTTTTGATCATTTTCCGGTCATTTTGTGAGAGATTGGACTCATTAGAAATAACTTTGTAATGATTAAACTGAAAATCTTGTGCTGTGAGCTGCTCTGAATCCCACACACATCGTGGTGTTTTGGGTTTTACTTCTTATTTCCGCCGGTTTAATCAGCTTTTCTGTGTTCAGCTGCAGGATGAGAAGCTCCAGGAGTTCAGCAGAGAAGCTGTGCAGAAAGTCGGAGTTCCTAAAGTCCTGTCTGGTGAGAAATGAGCTTAAAGTAGCAGAATAATTATTAATCAGAGTCTATTCAGCTTCAACAAACACTGGTAGTAAATATTAAACAGTTATTCTGTCTAAAATCAGCACCATCCCCCTGAATCAGCTGATTCTGTCTACAGGGACTTTATTTAGTAGAAATAAAGTCAAATCCTGATTAATTATCCATTACTTTAATAATTCTGAGCAAATATAGAGTCATTTTGTAAAACCTGGTTATTTTTTGTCAAACTTTGAGCTTTTTTTTTTTTTTTTTTTTACACGTTTTAGTCGTTATGGACGCATTCTTTTAACAATTTTGATCATTTTGGACCATTTAAAAGCAAAGTGACCACAGAGACTCTAAACAACTATGAAGACACACAAAATGACCTCAGAGAGATGCAAAATAACCACAAATAGAAGTAAAATTACAACAAAAACATAGAAAATGGCCACAATAAGACCAGAAAAAGATCCAGAAATATCCAGAAAGACACAAGAAACAAGAACAGAGACACAAAGAGACAAAAACAGCCATAAAAAGACTCAAAACATCCACAGAGACACAAACATCCATGAAGACGTGATTATTTTTTGACAGACTGAGCTATTTCAGTGATTATGGACACATTCTGTAAATGGTTTTAGGTCATTTTGAATCATTAAAGACGTTTAGATCAAATGTTTAGATGGTTTTTGTTTCATTCTAAATAAATCTGTAAACTTTCTCAGCAGTTTAAGACATTTTCTGTACAACCTGAAGTCTCTGAGACCTAAACTGGACATTTTAACTGTTAGATGTTGAGTTTCCCAGAAGAGATTCTGATGTTCTGGATGAAGACGACTAGTTTAATCATCATCAGGTTTAAACGTCGTTAATCTGGTCTAAACGTCGTTAATCTGGTCAAAACGTCGTTAATCTGGTTAAAACGTCGTTAATCTGGTCTAAATGTCGTTAATCAGGTTAAACGTCGTTAATCAGGTTTAAACGTCGTCAATCTGGTCTAAACGTCGTTAATCTGGTTTAAACGTCGTTAATCTGATTTAAACGTCGTTAATCTGGTTAAACGTCGTTAATCAGGTTTAAACGTCGTCAATCTGCTCTAAACGTCGTTAATCAGGTCTAAAAGTCGTTAATCAGGTTAAACGTCGTTAATCTGGTTAAACGTCGTTAATCTGGTTAAAACGTCGTTAATCTGGTTAAACGTCGTTAATCTGGTTTAAACGTCGTTAATCTGGTTAACGTCGTTAATCTGGTTAAACGTCGTTAATCTGGTTAAACGTCGTTAATCAGGTTTAAACGTCGTCAATCTGCTCTAAACGTCGTTAATCAGGTCTAAAAGTCGTTAATCAGGTTAAACGTCGTTAATCTGGTTAAACGTCGTTAATCTGGTTAAACGTCGTTAATCAGGTTAAACGTCGTTAATCTGGTTTAAACGTCGTCAATCAGGTTTAAACGTCGTCAATCTGGTTAAACGTCGTTAATCAGGTTTAAACGTCGCCAATCTGGTCTAAACGTCGTTAATCAGGTTAAACGTCGTTAATCAGGTTTAAACGTCGTCAATCTGGTCTAAACGTCGTTAATCTGGTTTAAACGTCGTTAATCTGATTTAAACGTCGTTAATCTGGTTAAACGTCGTTAATCAGGTTTAAACGTCGTCAATCTGGTCTAAACGTCGTTAATCAGGTCTAAAAGTCGTTAATCAGGTTAAACGTCGTTAATCTGGTTAAAACGTCGTTAATCTGGTTAAACGTCGTTAATCTGGTTTAAACGTCGTTAATCTGGTTAAACGTCGTTAATCTGGTTAAACGTCGTTAATCAGGTTAAACGTCGTTAATCTGGTTTAAACGTCGTCAATCAGGTTTAAACGTCGTCAATCTGGTTAAATGTCGTTAATCTGGTTTAAACGTCGTTAATCTGGTTTAAACGTCGTTAATCTGATTTAAATGTCGTTAATCTGGTCTAAATAAACCTGACGTCTGGTTGTTCTGCTGCAGTTCTGGATGTGGAACTCACCCGACTTCTGGACAAACAAGGAACAAACTTATTCACCATCTTCAACCCTGAGGTTCTACCTGGAAACGTGAGTTCCCCTTGGGTTCCCTTTGGGTTCTGTTTAGGTTCTCCTCAGGTTCTCTTTGGGTTCTGTTTGGGTTCTCCTTAAGTTCTCCTCAGGTTCTCCTTAAGTTCTCCTCAGGTTCTCCTTAGTTTCTGACGTGTGTCTTTCTTCAGGGCTTCACGGTGATTCAGATGGACTTTGGGTTTCCTCACCACCTGCTGGTGGAGTTTCTAAAGAAAACTCTGGAGTCAACCTGAGCAGCTGCAGAACGTCAGGTCCGGATTTTAAAAGTTTGATTTGGTTCCATAAAAGGTTCTGCAATCTCCATGTCACATTTAAACACATGGACTACGACACAATTAAGTAAAAAACTGAAATCATCGGAGCTTCAGGAGAAACCAGCAAGACTTCTGTGGAACCAGAGGAGTCCAGATGGTTCCTCCTGAAGCTCCTATGAAAGAAAAGTTTTTATAATCGTAGGAGCTTCAGCAGAAACCATCTGGACTTCCCTGGGAGGTTCTTGAACCTGAAGTCCAGATGTTTTCTGCTGAAGCTCCTACGATGACTGAGAATCTCCACAGATAAAAGTAGAACATTTCCACTCTTTAGTCAGACCTCCTGCATTCAGACCCAAACAATTCACATCAAGAGTCAAATGAGAAGAATTATTTAGAAAGAATCATGAAGATTTTGTTCCAACCTTGGAGATGGCTTTTCATCTGTATTTACTTCCTGCTTTTTGGACACATTTTCAGTCATTTTTGGTAAATTTTAAGACTTTTTTGCAGATGTTGAAGCATTTTTGAGTCATTTTATAAACATTTAGTGTAGAAACAGGAAAAGTTCTGCATTTAAAATGATAAAACATCTACATAAAATTACACATTTTAAAAATCATTCTGTAGAAAAACCTTTTATTAATGTACATTATTCTGGATTAGAATTCTGTTGTAGTCCAATAAATCTTAACTGAACTTTCTGGAGTCATTTTTAGAGTTCTGGTTGGAAAAAACGAACATTTAGAGAAGAACAGCTTTAACACATTTAGAATTGTTCATAAATCAAGATTCCAGACGATGTTTTTGGGTTTAAATGTGAGTCCAGCTTCAGCAGCTTCATGCTGGTCTCCACCTTCAGGACTTTAAGGTTCAACAGCCAGCAGGAGGCGCTGTTGGCCTTTTATTCTGACGTTTATCAAACAGGAAGCAGTCACTTTATTCTTCACGTCTTTTGGTTTATTTTCTCTGTTCTTTAGTTGATGCTGTCTAGATTCTGAGGTTTGTTCTCCAGATGTTGATTAAAATCTGACATGAATTTAAAGACTTTTGATTATTTTCACACAAAGAAACAAACTGCTGCTGCTGGTTTCACAGTAAAAGTTTCTCTTTCACCGTTAAAAACATGTAAATAACTGCAGAATCAGACCGATGGACGACACCTGCTCACACCTGTCAGTGGGCGGAGCTTCAGGTCAGTGGAGGTAGCGTGGTGCTCTGGATGTTACTGTGACCGTCACCAGATCTGACACAGAACATCTGGAGGACGTTCTGGAGAAACCATCCATGGAAGCTCCTCAGAAGGAAACGGAAATGATCGCAGGAAAAACGACCAACAAGAGATGCAAAACTATAAAAAAAAAAAAAAAGAAAAGAAAAGCTAAACCACTTACCACCTAAAAGAGAAGCAAGATGAGCACAAATAGACAAGAAACAACAACAGACACAAAGTGACAACAGACAAAGATGGAACAAGATGCACAATGGCCATAAAGATAGAAGAAACAACAGACACAAAAGGACAAAAAAAAGACGATAAAAACATGTAAAACCCACAAAGAGATGCAAAACACCCGTAAACTAAAAACAACCGTGAAGACCCACAAAATGTCCACAAGAGATGCAACACATCTACAAATAGATGCAAAACTACAAGACATGAAATGACGACACAAATCCTCCACAAAGGGGCGCCAAAGGACCACAAAGACAAAACAACAACAGAGATACACAATGTAAACAGGAAGACACAAAATGACCATAAAAACTGACGACAAATGAAGCAGATTGGTGATAAAATTGATGTTCAGTTTTAACTTTAATTTTATGACCCATTTACTGTTATTCTGCAGTTTTTACGTTTTTATTAGATAATTCACAATATCTAATGAATTTTTAAAAAAGTATTAATAAACCACCAGCACATACCCAAACTGTAAATAATGTTCATCTAAATCTGAGTTTTACTTCAAATTAACTACAAAAATTACAGTTTTATTGTATTTAAATCAGCTGAAAATGTAAAACATTATTTTGTTGAATTTTTAAAAAATATGTGTTTACTAATGAAAAACAGTTTTGTGTTTAAATCAAATAAAAATATTAACATTTGAAATCTATTTGCTGTTATTTCCACTGTTTTGGACGTTCTTAATGATGTAATATTCCATGTTTTTGTTGATTACGTATTTTTCTCTCTGGCTCTTTGTTGTCACTCTGTTTTTTTGTGGATTTCTTCTTCTTATTGCTGTTGTTGTTTACAGTGTCCATCCACATCCTGTTTGTTTAATCAGTAAACAGGCTTTAAGACGCTGATGTTTTATCTGGTCCTGAGTCCGTCTCTGGTTTATCTTTTTGGTTTTAAATATCTGACGGGACGAAGTTCAGCAGCAGATAAAGGAAGACGTGGACGTTTTACACAACCAGCTGCTTCCTGATTATGGAATCACAGGAGTGCCAAAATAAATAGGAAATAAATGTGGAAATGTAAAGAGAATCAATAAAAGAATCAATAATAAAAATAAACAAATGTAGTAATATTCTTTTTCCATTTTGCTTTTGCTTATTCCATTTTGTCTTTGCCTTTTCTGTTTTGTCTTTGCTTTTTCCGTTTTGTCTTTGCTTTTTCCATTTGCCTTTGCTTTTGCTTTTTCCATTTTGTCTTTGCTTTTCTCACTTTGCCTTTGTCTTTTCCATTTGCGTTTTGCCTTAGCTTGAGCCATGAAGTAAGGCAAAGGCAAAACGCAAATGGAAAAGACAAAGGCAAAAGGAGAGAGACCCGCCTACAGCCATTTGATTGACAGCTTGAGCCATGAAGTAAAGGCAGTCAATCAAATGGCTGTAGGCGGGTCTCTCTCCTTTTGCCTTTGTCTTTTCCATTTGCGTTTTGCCTTTGCCTTTACTTCATGGCTCAAGCTAAGGCAAAACGCAAATGGAAAAGACAAAGGCAAAGTGAGAAAAGCAAAGACAAAATGGAAAAAGCAAAAGCAAAGGCAAATGGAAAAAGCAAAGACAAAACGGAAAAAGCAAAGACAAACAGAAAAGGCAAAGACAAAATGGAATAAGCAAAAGCAAAATGGAAAAAGAATATTACTACATTTGTTTATTTTTATTATTGATTCTTTTATTGATTCTCTTTACATTTCCACATTTATTTCCTATTTATTTTGGCACTCCTGTGATTCCATACCTGATGTCCATCCTTCACTTACAGCTTTTACTTTCTGCTCGTTAAACTGCAGACTTTCTGCTGAGTCGTCCTTCTGGCTGCAGATCAAAGTGACTCATCGGTTTCCATTAACAGAATGAGAAACATCATTCTGCTGCTGTCAGACTCAAAGTCACAGCGTCTCTGCAGCACATTTCTAACATTTTACAGGCCAACGCACACAAAAGCACACAAAATGACCACAAAGACACACAATGACCATACAATACACAAAATGAACACAATGAGACACAAAATAACTATAACAGACAAAATGACCATAAAATACAGAAAAATAACCACAAAGACACAAAATGACCTGAAGGAGACCTTACAATTAAAATATATATACATTCACCACAAAAATACACAAAATGAGCATAAACAGACACAAAGGAAGTGTGTATTGTCTGACCCACTTCCTGTAGTTTTACAGTTCCATTTTGAAATCATTTTGGTCCATTTTTGGGTCACTTTAGGAAGACTTGTCAGTTCTGACAACTTATGAATAATTCTGGACACATTTTCTGCAGTTCTGGACCATTTTCCAGTCATTTTAGACCATTTTTATGTCATTTTGAACAAATTACATCTAATTTTTCATCATTTTCTCGTCATTCATTACACGTTTTGAGTCATTCTGGACAATTTTTAAAGCATCTTGGACAAATTTTGTGTCATTCTGCACGTTTTTGGTCATTTTTAATGATTTTCAGTTCACTTCTGGAAAGATTAAAATCATTTTCTGTATCAAACTTGGTTCAGATTATTTCTGGCTGAACATTTTCCACATTTATTCATGTGTTATTTTCTGCTCAGATGCAGTCTGCATGTCGTTGCCTCGTACTTCAGACATGAGACAATAAATCAGAATCTAATCAGTCTAATTAGATTTATGTAATGCTGATATGAAGAAACCATAAACTGAGGAGATAACAGAAGAATGAGCTCACCTGAGAACCTTTAACGTCAGCTGGGGCCTCATTTATAAAACACTGCGTAGGATCCATGCTAAAGTTTGCGTACCATAGGAGGGTGAGACCACAATCTGATGCTTGAACACTTTGCTCCCTTTTTGACCTTGCTGTGCGGTTTACTTTTACGTATCCATTTATTGAGACTTTGTCATTCCCCTCATGATTAGGCCTTCCGGACTAAATCTCTGGCCTTTCTCTATACTTTGGACATTCTTGGGTCTTGTGTTGACATGTATTGTATATTTTTTCATTTATTAATGGTTAAATGCTGGCTGTAGTGTGTTTTTTTCCTCCACCTTGTTTCTCTTGTGTTTTTTTTTCCTTTGTGTATTTTACGTGTTGGGCAAAAAATTTGAAAAAATTCTTTGCATAAATAAAATTTCCAAAAAAAAAAAAAGTTTGCGTACACCGATAATACGAAAAGGGCGTATGCCCTTCACCCCTGATTTATAAAACTGTGCGTAAGCACAGCTGCACGCAATTTCTTGATAAATCACACACCAGCTGGAAGATTGCACAGGTGGATCCTCCTCACATTCCGCCCACAACACACCCACATTTTACCATGAATGGTCAATGCAAAGTAACTCATGAATGTATCTGTATATAAATAAGCTGCTGATCCACGGCATTTTACGCAGCGCCCCCTGCAGTCTGTTCACTGCTGTTGGTCAGGATGAATGAATCATGTGTTGACCCAGGCCACCCTGACACTAAATTTGTTATGATCATGTCCGATGTACAAATAATTTGTAAACTGATTGGATGTACATTTTTTCGGTTCACAGACAAATTCATCTTCACTCGGAGCCCTTACAGCAACATGAGTGCAGTCAGTTACGCCGATTACATTTGGGAAACCGGACATCGCTGCAAATTGCCGTTTAATGTTGGTCTGTTCACCCACAGTGTAAGGAAACCTGATGTACTGACTGGTCATGTTTATAATGTCATCCAAAACAGCTGGCATTATTGCGCTGAGGGATGGTTGTGATATTCCAGACCTAAAGGACATCATTTAACTGTATATCAGACCCAGATAGGATTTAGACAACAAATGTAACCTCATATATTCTTCATATAAAACACAAACCTGTCGGCCACTTAACGCTGGAAGGAGCAGGTGTCAACAGAAACCCCCGAGTCGTCAGCTCCTGTGTCTGTACCGGGATGGCGTGGTTTGGGCGGGGGGGGGTCTAAGACAGCCCAGTTCAGCACAAAGATCCAAGAGTACTGCTCTAGGGAATCTGAATCAGCTTATTAGCCAGTCATCGTCATGGCAAATCCCCGTGATCCCTAAAATCTCTCTCCATTCTTAACGTGATCTTCCAGCAATGCCAGCGCATCCATTGTGCCACATTACACACGGCTGTCACCCGCTATTTATCCACTTGATCAGCGATTGGACTGATTGTCACAGGCCTTTTCCAAATTAGTAATCAATCAGTGTCACTCACCGCTCTATATCATTTGAAGATGGAAGTTTGATATATGAACATAGTTCTGCAAATACAGTCGTAGGCCGAATGACGCACTATATGAACATCTACAACAATGAGGGTTTATGATTATCCGGCTCTACAAGTCTAATATGTGATAACAATAAAGGTTTGAGATCAATCTGGTTTCAATTCACCACTTCACCCTCCATCACTGCCGTTCCCTCTGTCTCCAAAATGTGCTTAAGCAAGCATCAAGGTTGGCGCACCGGTGCGCACATTCTCACACCAAGTTTGTTTTAGAAATCACAACCTTTGCGAAGAACATATTGCCCTGTTTTGTGCGTACGCAAGCTTTATAAATGAGGCCCCGGGTCTTTATGCTTCACTCTGAAGACATTTTGAACCGGTCTGCATCACTTTGTTCTTGTTTCCAGCTACTGTGGAAAAGATTTGAGACATTTTGATGAGATTTGAGGATTTCAGAAAAATGTTTTGATTTTTTTTACAACAATTCACACATTATCAACGATCTTTGTGACTAAACTGAGATAAAAAGTGAAAAACTGTCTGATTCCTGCATCGTGAATGTAAATCTTTTTGGTTTTTATGACAGTAAACTGAATATATTTGGGTTTGACATTTTAGAAACCAAAACAACAAATGAATTAGTGGAGAAAACAATCAACAGATTAATGGACCAAGAAAATGTGTTTTCCAACATATATGGCTGAATTCCTCCAACATTACAAGATACATACAATTTAAATTCTATTTTATTTATAGAACACCAATTACAGGTCAAACTGTCTCAAGACGCTTTATTTTTATATTTTCTGTCATATTTAAAATCTGACAAAGTAAGAAAGCAGCCACCTGGACAGCCAATAGGAACACAGCTTACTGGAAGTCCAGAGGGCTGCTTAGTGAAGGACATTTAGTTTAAAGTTGAAGCAGAAAGTTAACAGAGAAAGTTGAAAACCACCTTCTGATCCCTGAAATCTCCAAGTTTTCACACAAAGAACACCTGAACATGTCAAATGGTTCCATAGTAGAACCTTCACTGTAAAAACCTCATAGTATGGTGTGTTGATCAGAAAACATTACAACCGGCTGTTTAGGAGCGACACAAAAACAGGACAAACGCTGGTTTCCAGGGGGACCTGGAACACAGACCTACCAACAGCTGTCCAGTTGTCAGTAGGCCTACTCTAGAACTTTCTCCAGGAGACGTTCTCCTCCATGGACTTCAAGGATCTGGAACTCTGGAAATATTCACAGTATGAAGGTAGAACTGCAGCATCTGATCCTGGAAATAACCTTTATATATTTATATATAATCATAAATTACGTATTCAAAGAAATCAAACCACCATCAGTCATTGTCTCATTTTTACCTTTTATTTGTGCAAAGCAATAAATTTACAGCCGAGTTCATTTCTTCATTATTTAACACACTATTATGATTAATGTTATTTAATACAGTCTGTAGTTGTGAGTATATCGTTATAAGTCATTATACGTTCAGATTTAATAAGCGTTTATCAGTGAATGTTACGTACGGTCAACAGAAGCATCAGTGAGGCTGTTTGTTCTCATTTAGATTATTTTCAAGAACCAATTGCAGCCAAATTTATCGTCGTTTTGGTCCAAAGTCAAACTCAAAGTGAAGAAACACAGATGGAATGTTCTTTAATTACAAATCAGATCATTTAGAAAAGAAATACAATGTGAAAAAGGACAGAGAAATTCAGGTTCAGCAGAAGAAAATGTAAAAAAAAAAATTAAGACCGTCGAGATGTAAAAGATGTTCCAGTATTTCCCTCCACATCCCATAATACAGAAAACAAACTACACATTTAAAGGAATATACAGTAAAATAGACTCTAACCACCTACAGTCATAGTTCAGACAGGTGTAAAGTTTTTATTTAAGTGTTCGCTCCGTAAAAGTGCTCTAAAAGTCGACATTAAAACATCATCAGCTGAGTTTTAGTTCAGCTTCACATCACATTTTCATTTGGTTTCATTTAAAGTCACAGAGAAAACACCCAGAAGAACAAATTCACTTTAACTTCACAGGAAGGAGCGAGTTGACGTGGCACAGCTTGGTTTAGTAGAAGCATGCTAAAGGCTACAGCCACATGCTAACGGCTACAGCCACATGCTAACTCAGTCTCTACAGCTTGTAGCTTTAAAAACAGCTCTAAATCAGTGTTTCTGTGTTTCGTAGTGTTTAGTCATCATTGGTGACAGTGTTTCAACTGACTTTTGCTAAACCTGCTAATCCAACAGCCGTTTATTGTCCAGTTCTGGCTTAGCAACTTACTAGCACATCGAGCTAATTAGCTGTTCCTGAAGTGTTGATTTCAAACTGAGGCTAACATCATTAGCTTGTGGCGCTACAATAAAAACAATCATAGCACATTAGCTTTATATTATTCACTCACTGTTCAGAAGCACTTTTAGGCTAACGATAGCACCTTTTAATGCTAACAATAACAGTGAAGATGTAAGAAAAGGATTTTCCTTAATTTAATGACCTCCTAGAATGACAAAACAGTTAGATGAAATCAGTGATCGGCCATGTAAAGCAGGCTAGTTAGCTTCTAGCATGACTCAGCATGTTACTTTTCTGCATTATCATTAGCAATATTTATTTGGTATGATATATGTAGTCATTTATTTTGGTTTGTAAAACAGAATCCTTACATTTTTTAACCTATTTAGCATATTAGCATGATATCATTCGTGTGCTATTCAGGCTTTCTGCAAACATTCCAATTATGCTAGTTAATTTTTAGCATGACTCAATACGCTACTCCTACTCCCCATTATCATTAGCTTTAGCGATATTTATTCGGTATAATATAAACATAGTAAGATGTTGGAACATCAGAAGAAAAAAAATTAGAAAATTAGTTATAGCTGAAGCTAACTGAACAACTCTGACTAGCCTTAATTAGCTTTAATTAGCAGGGGGTGCAGCCACTGTGATTTGGATTTTACTTTATTTTTTCTATGTTTAAAAGAAAACAGATAATCAAAATTATACTACAAATACGTAGCACTATGTTTTGGTTTGTAAAACATCCTTAATTGTTTTTTTTTTTTTTTTACCTATTTGGCATTTTAGCATGATATCACTAATTTAGCTATTTAGGTTTTCTGTAAACATCTAAATTATGCTAGTTAGTGTTTAGCATGAATCTACATGTTACTTCTCTCTGTTACCATTAGGTTTAGCCTTATTTATCCAATTACTAAGATTTAAACAGCATGGAAACATCAGTAAATTATGTTTAGCTAAAAACAGCTGACTGTACTCGGACTAGCTTTAGCTAGCTGGAGTCACTGTGATTTGATTTGTAGTTTTTTGAACAGAAAAACAGACTTTAGAGAAGCTTTACAAGTTGCACAACGCTGATTATTTCCCATAAAGACAAACATAAGTGCTCAATGAAATCACTACTGTAGTCAGCAATTGAACATCTAAGCTAGGCTGGGCTAGGCTAGTTAGTGTTTAGCTAGAGTCTACATATTACTTTTGTCTTTTATGATTAGCGTCATCCTAATTTAGCATCCAGGATGTTGGAAAATCTAAATTAAATGCCCTGTTACTGAAAACAGCATGACAAAGTCACTAAATTAGCTTTAGCTGAAGCTAACTGTGACCATGTTTAGATTAGCCTTAGCTAGCTAATTGGTGACCGATAAACAAGCATTTAAAAAAACTAAATTTGGAACAATATGTAGTTGTAGTGTTTTGTGTCTCATACGAGGATCAGAAATTTAGTTAGCTTTAGCATTTTAGCACAACATCAAGCAGCGGTCGAGATCTCCGTTAAAACTCTTTTTCCATAGGATTCTTCTCGGAAACACGTTTACTGGAAACATGAAAGAGTTGGCTGGACATGATGTTTTAACAAAGCTGTGTTGGTAAAGTTAGCTCAGTTAGCTAGTTAGCCATTAAACCTGTGGCTGAACGTTGGTAAAGCTACACTAGATGGCTGAAAATGGAGAAGGAATCTGCCGTGTTTGTGCTGTAAGGCGCCCCCTAGCTATAAGAAAGAAAAGCACGTCGGTTTAGCAGAAGTCAGTTTCTGTTACATGAAATACTTGTAACAGCTGATTGGTGTTAAACTGACATCACAGATGATTAAATGTCAGCAAACAGTAAACTTTCATTAATTTTCACATTTTCAAAGTGATGTTTTTCTCAGCAGCAGGAGATGAATGGATGAAAATGATTAAAACGATGAAAACGAGGCGTTGAGGTGAGGTAGGAACGGCGTCTGGATGAATGAATCACAGTTATTAACATGAGCTCTGATTAGACGGAGAGATTCAGCTCTCACATCTTTACTAAACACACCTTAAACAGTAAAACAATAAAAAAACTAATTCACCCTCTGAATCCAGAACAAACCATTTATCAACCAGAAACTAGAAAAACAGACTTTCACATAGTCCTTGAACTAATATCCTGTAACGTGTAACAATGACCCTAATCTGAGTTTAAAAGGATTTCAGATCTCGGTAAAAATTCACCAAATATGAATCCTTTTTTCTCACTACATTTAGTAAAAAACATAAAAATTCTGCACTTGTTGGTGGAACTGTGGAGCTGGACATCACTCAGCTGAGACCAACAGTCGGGAAGAAAATTCAAAGAGTTCGGGAACACCTGGGGGTGTTTAGGTAAAATGTTGGACACTTTGAATGTTTTTAAAACTTTTGTCAGATAAATCATCAAAGATATGATTTCTGTCAACTTCTGGGTGAATTTGAACAATTGTCGAGCAATTTTGCATCATTTTTGGTTAATTTTTGCATCATTTCGAGCAATTTTTATGTGGTTTTGGGCCATTTGAACAAATTTTGTGTACTTAAGATGATTGACAGCAGTTTCTTTTACTGTTTCAATGGATATTTTGGAGACTTTTCTGGTGTTTTGGCGTCACTTTGTGCTACTAAGCTGCACGATTTTATTGTCATTGAGGGGTAAAATTGTACAATTTTTGAAAAATTTTGCATAATTTTGGAATACTTTTGGAATATTTTTGCTTCATTTTGACCCATTTTTATGTGATTTTGGGCCATTTGGGACAAATCTGCACATTTGAGACAGTTGACAGCAGTTTCTTATCGTTTTAAAGGATATTTTGGAGACTTTTTGGGTGTTTTGGCATCACTCTGTGCTGCCAAGTTGCACATTTTGGCCAACCTTAGCTGCTAAACCCTCCACTGGCAGCCTTTATTAAAGAAAACTTAAGGTGACAGCAGTTTCTTAGTGCTTCAATGGATATTTTGGTGACTTGTGGTGTTTTGGGGTCCATTCATGCTGCCAAGTTGTGTGATGTTGGCTGATAGTGGAGGGTTGAGATTGGTGCTCAGCCCTCCACTATCAGCCAACACTGTGCAAGAAATCAGACAATATAAAAGCATAAACTGCACAGAAACCCATCCCAGCGATCTGTTCTAACTCTAGAAACCCTCCACTTCTCTGTAAAGACGCCACTCAGGCCTAAATCTCACCGTCTCCATCAGTAATGTTCTATGGTTTGGATGGAGGTTAGTATCGATGTTGAACTTCTAGTGTTTGGGCCTTCAGGACTGTGGGACGGACGTTCAGCAACGACCCACAGGGTTTGGGTCAGCAGCAGATCCTCCGACAGGCGAGGAGGAAGTAAAGCGTGAATCTGATCGACCCGTCAGGCCGAACCTGGCGTTAACCGTCCAATCGGGTCGCTCCGTTACACCGCCCAGATCTTCTTCTGCTGGAAGTAGGCGTCGAAGCGGGCCTGAGCATATTCCTGCAGCAAGAAATAACGCAATCAGACACAAGATAAGATCAAAATTATTCATGCCTTTGTTCAAATTACGTGAAACTTGGCTAAAATTACACAAAAATTGCTCCAATTGTTTCAGTATTTATCAAAAATGACTCAAAAACTGTTCAAAATGACAAAAGATGTCCAAAAGTACACAAAATTGTCCCAAAAAATATTAGAATTTCTCCAAAAAAATTACAAAAACCTTCCTAAATGACCCCAAATTATTCCAAAAATGTACAAAAAGACCTAAAATTTTGTCTAAAATGACTTGAAAATTGTCCCAAAGACACAAAAATGATCCAAAATGCTGAAAAAAAGATCCAAGTTGACAGAACTTATTGGAAATGACCAGAAAATTGTCCAAAATGAGTCAGAATTCACCCAAAATGACTCAAAAATTATCAAACTGACTGAAGATTTGCCGAACGACACAAAATTAGTCCACGATGCTTCAAAAATGATAGAAAATGACTCAAAATTTGTGCAAAAGGACTCAAAAATGATCCAAAATTACAGGAAAAATATGAAAACTGTCTTCAATTGCTTGAGAATGGTCCGGTTTCTGACTCAACAGTTGAATAAAATGATAGAAAAAAATGGTTCTGAACAGAAACCAGATTCACTGTTTAGACTGACACACCTGAATGGATGGAAAACTGATCTGTTGTCAGTTTTTACCCCAACTCAGATGTTTCTCCTCCTAAATGTCATTATTCTATCTGCTGGACTGATGAAGTTCTGAAAAAGTCCATTAAAAAGTGATAAATCTGGATCCTCCTCTATGGACTTCAAGGACCTGGAATGTTCTAAGTGAGACTAAACTTAAAGACTGGAAGCAGAAAAGGAGAACGTCCCCTGGAGAAAGTTCGAGAGTAGACCTACCAGCAGCTGGAGAAAGTTCTAGAGTAGACCTACCGACAGCTGGAGAAAGTTCTAGAGTAGACCTACCGACAGCTGGAGAAAGTTCTAGAGCAGACCTACCAGCAGCTGGAGAAAGTTCTAGAGTAGACCTACCGACAGCTGGAAAAAGTTCTAGAGTAGACCTACCGACAGCTGGAGAAAGTTCTAGAGCAGACCTACCGACAGCTGGAGAAAGTTCTAGAGTAGACCTACCGACAGCTGGAGAAAGTTCTAGAGCAGACCTACCGACAGCTGGAGAAAGTTCTGGAGTAGACCTACCGACAGCTGGAGAAAGTTCTAGAGCAGACCTACCGACAGCTGGAGAAAGTTCTAGAGCAGACCTACCGACAGCTGGAGAAAGTTCTAGAGTAGACCTACCGACAGCTGGAGAAAGTTCTAGAGTAGACCTACCAACAGCTGGAGAAAGTTCTAGAGTAGACCTACCGACAACTGGAGAAAGTTCTTGAGTAGACCTACCGACAGCTGGAGAAAGTTATAGAGTAGACCTACCGACAACTGGAGAAAGTTCTAGAGTAGACCTACCGACACCTGGAGAAAGTTCTAGAGTAGACCTACCGACAACTGGAGAAAGTTCTAGAGTAGACCTACTGACAACTGGAGAAAGTTCTAGAGTAGACCTACTGACAACTGGACAGTTCTCAGTAGGTCTACTCTAGAACTTTCTCCAGTTGTCGGTAGGTCTAGTCTGGAACTTTCTACAGGTTCTCCTCTATGGAACTTGTTCCATTTTATCAGATATCTTCTTAAATCACCAGAAACTCTCCACAGTTTCTCCTATTTAGTCTAGATGCCTCTAAACTGACCAGGTATCCGAACTTGATGGTGGACAGTCGAGCCTGGATGATGGACCACAAACCCCAGAAGAAGTGAGACGCCAGAGAGAACCTAAAAGAGAAAACACGGTTCTTTAAGCTTTCTACAGCAGAAAGGAATCTTGCAGTTACATCAGTAATCTGATTACTAAAGTCCTCTGAATGGAAGCTCCATTTATTCCACTTCTTCATGCTTTTGTGTCTTTCTGTGCTATTTTTGTGTTATTTTAGAATCATTTTGTCTTTTTTGTGTGTTTTTAAGCATCCTTTTTTTGTGTTTTTGTATAATTTTTTAGCTATGTGAGCATATATTTGTGGCATTTTTGTCCATTTTGTGTTATTTTAGCATTGTTTTGTTATTTTTGTGTTATTTAGGCATAATTTTCTGTCTTTCTGTATCACTTTTTAGCTATGTGAGCTATGTAGCTATTTAAGCACTGTTCTATCATTTTTGTGTCTTTTTGTCAGTTTATTGTTGTTTAAGCATCCTTTTGTGTAATTTTATTCCTATTTTAGCATTGTTTTGTCATTTTTGTGTCATTTTTGTTTTTATACTCTCTCTGTACTGTACTATATATGTACTATATTGCATATGTACTATGTTCCTGTACTATACTACAGATGTACTACAGTACTATATAAAAGCATTCCTCTGTGTGATCCTGAGCCGGTTCCACCTGGACTCACCTGTTCACCTCCACATAAAGCTCCTCCTTCAGCTTCACCTGGTCGTCGGGGCTCAGGTTGTGGAATCCTGGGTCGAACTCACGCAGGTAATTCTCAATGAAGTGAAGCTGCAGATTAGAAACCAAATGCCGGTCAGACGTCTGTTAAGAAAACCTCAGAAATGAGACGTCGTTTTCCTCACCTGCTGGGCTTTGGACGGGTAATTCTGGGCATCCACCTTAAAGAAGGGAAACTCGTCACAGTTGTAGTCGTACATCCACTCACAGAAATGGTTCCCGATATCAAATCCTCTGAAAGACGGGACAGATGGAGAAAGAAATATCTGTAAGTTAAAATAGTTAAATTACACCTTTAAGCTCCTTGGTTGTGTGCAGATGAAACCCATTGACTCTTTTTATATAAGATAAAAAAATACATAAATGAAGTATTATTGTCAACATTATTATTATTATAACTTCATTTTCATCGCAGTTTTAAGAAGAAAAGTCTAGCTCATGAATTACATTAGCTAAAATACTAACAAGCCAAATATAAGCAGAATGTTTACTAAGTTAACCACTTTGGTTTAGCCTGTTAGCATGCTAACATCTGTATAAACATCAACTGAACCTTATGAATTGTCAGCTGAAGTCTAGTGTTGCAATAATTGCTAACATCCACATGCTAGCATGCTTCCAAACATTGCTAACAAGTTGACATTTAACAAGTATATTGTTTGCATTGTTAAACATTTTAGTTTAGCCTGTTAGCATGCTGATATTTGTAAAAATGCCAATGTCAGAAAAATTGCTCATCTACAGCCATGCTAGAAGCTCTTTGACCTTGCCAGAAAGCTAATGTTTAACAACCCTCTTTGCCAGAGTATTGCAGCCAGCTCTCTGAGTTTGAGCTAAATACTCGCAATAGCATGCTAAAAAGCTCACACACGATGCTAATATGTGAATGTTTAAGATCAAATTAATAATTTATGGCCCAATTGTCACTTCCAGTCTGTAGTTAAATAGCTACACCACACCCATACTAGCAGCTCTCTGAGGTTTGGCTTTGGGCTAAAATGCTAAGATCAGCATGCTAACATGCAGACATTTAATAAGTGTCTTGTTCATCTTTGTTTAAGCGGTTAGCATGCTAATATATGTAAAAATACCAACAACAGACAAATAGCTACACCACACTTATGCTAGCAGCTCTCTGAGATTTGGCTTTGAGCTAAAATGCTAACAACTACATGCTAACAAGCTCACAATAACAATGCAAGCCTGCTAATGTTTAACAAGCATCTTAGTCTAATTATGCTAATACGCTAATTGGTGATAAACAGCTGAGGCTGATGGAAGAAAATTTTTATAGAATGTGTGGTCAGATTTTAAAGCTGAAGGTGGCGCTAGAAGGACAGACAGAGGGGCTACAGCTCCAGAAGGAGGACACAGAGCGACTATAGCTCTAGAAGGACAGACAGAGGGACTACAGCTCTAGAAGGACAGACAGAGGGGCTACAGCTCTAGAAGGAGGACACAGAGGGACTATAGCTCTAGAAGGACAGACAGAGGGTCTACTCTAGAAGGAGGACACAGAGGGACTACAGCTCTAGAAGGACAGACAGAGGGACTACAGCTCTAGAAGGACAGACAGAGGGGACTATAGCTCTAGAAGGACAGACAGAGGGGACTATAGCTCTAGAAGGACAGACAGAGGGACTACAGCTCTAGAAGGACAGACAGAGGGGACTATAGCTCTAGAAGGACAGACAGAGGGACTACAGCTCTAGAAGGACAAACAGAGGGACTACAGCTCTAGAAGGATAGACAGAAGGACTACAGCTCTACAAGGACAGACAGAGGGACTACAGCTCTAGAAGGACAGACAGAGGGACTACAGCTCTAGAAGGACAGACAGAGGGACTACAGCTCTAGAAGGACAGACAGAGGGACTACAGCTCTAGAAGGACAGACAGAGGGACTACAGCTCTACGAGGAGGTAGTTTTGGTCTGACGTGACTCCATGCACGTTCCCAGGCTGTTATCAGCGGCTGTTCCTACACAAACCTCCCCCTGCTGTGGGGGAGGACAGGAACAGCCTAGCTACTCTGTTTACATCCACAGTGTGCGTGTTCTGCTGCACACACAAGACTAACAAGTGCTCACATGTTGGTCATGTGTCTTCTGGGTCAGCGGTGAAACACGTGTTCTGGCAGCGAATGAGGAGCCTTAGAGGGGAAATACTGGGGGGAAGATGTAGGGGCTATGAGGGGGTATTAAGGGGTAACTGTGGTTTCACACTCAGGAATTCAATCTGAGGTGCAGAAAACAAACGCTCCCACACAAACACACATTATTCTGAATCATCCTCTGTGCAGCGCTGCACAATGAATCCGCTGCACCGCCGTCTCCATCAGCAGCCCTGGAGGCTCTAAGCTCTGTCTCCACCCGTCTCTCCGCTCTGTCACCACCTGTCTCTGTCTCCACCCGTCTCTCCGCTCTGTCACCACCTGTCTCTGTCTCCACCCGTCTCTCCACTGTCTCCACCCGTCTCTCCGCTCTGTCTCCACCCGTCTGTCTCCACCGCTGTCTCTCCTCTGTCTCCACCCGTCTCTCCGCTCTGTCTCCACCCGTCTCTGTCTCCACCCGTCTCTCCTCTGTCTCCACCCGTCTCTCTGCTCTGTCTCCACCCGTCTTTCCGCTCTGTCTCCACCGCTGTCTCTCCTGTCTCCACCCGTCTCTCCGCTCTGTCTCCACCCGTCTCTGTCTCCACCCGTCTCTCCTCTGTCTCCACCCGTCTCTCTGCTCTGTCTCCACCCGTCTTTCCGCTCTGTCCCCACCCGTGTCTCTCCTCTGTCCCCACCCGTGTCTCTCCTCTGTCCCCACCCGTGTCTCTCCTCTGTCCCCACCCGTGTCTCTCCTCTGTCTCCACCCGTCTCTCTGCTCTGTCTCCACCCGTCTTTCCGCTCTGTCTCCACCCGTGTCTCTCCTTTGTCTCCACCCATCTCTCTGCTCTGGTTATATAACCACTCAGGTCTGATTCATGAGCAGCTTTAGGAAATATTCATTACTCTTCAGCAGCAGCCTGGAGTGTTTCCTTCTCGTTTCCTCTGTTTTTTTTCTGGGTCACTGATTCTGTCTGTGGTCGTCTGAAGGTCAGACAGTGAAATAACGAAGCAGCAGATTTAAACCGAATCAGTGAAATTATTAAACCTCCTCTCAGGTGCGGGAGGCCAGAGTCCATAATTAAATAAACAGAATAAATAATAAACGCTGTAGAACAGAGAAGAGAACAACCGGCCTACTCGGTTCAGCATCATTAAAATTTAAAATTCTGGATTGCTGTTTCATGTTTTGGACTCTTTGTGCTTCAGTAAACAGCCAGAGCTGGAATCAGGAGGCGACTGAACTGATCCAAGAGACTCCGAGTTAGAAAATAACTAAAAACACCAGAGAATGAACTGAACAAAATGTTTCAGAGTTCAGGAAACACTGTAGTCAGTCCAGGTCAAACTCAGCTTCCTGACATTTTACTTTGGCTTCATTTCCCTGAGTTACAGTGACAGAAAAAAATAATTCACAATGAGTTAAAATGAGCCTACAAGGAGGAAAAATTATTATTAATGAGGAACAATGAGACATGTACACATCTAGAAAAGAATATATAGAGACAGTAGAGAAAAATGACAGTTGCTAGAGACAGAATATAGTGCAAATGTTTTTCTTTTTTCTTGCTACTGCTCTTACCTTTTTCATTATTTTATTTATTTTGTTTAACTTTATTTTGTTTTCCTTTATTTGATTTTACTTAGTTTTATTTTAATTTGTTTGTTTTATTTAATTTTGTTTCATTTAATTTTGTTTTATTTGATTTTGTTTTCCTTTATTTTGTTTTAATTTATTTCTTTAGTTTTTATTGTTATTTTTGTTTTATTTTGCTTGAATTTGTTTCATTTAGTTTTATTTTTTGTTTTATTTTAACGAGTTTTAATTTATTTTATTTAGTTTAGTTTTATTTTATTTTATTTTTCCCTGTATGTAAAGCTAACGTGCCTGTAGTTGTAGGTTTAAACGCTGCGTTCAGGTGCTAACGGACGCTAACGTACCTGTAGTTGTAGGTTTAAACGCTGCGTTCAGGTGCTAACGGACGCTAACGTACCTGTAGTTGTAGGTTTAAACGCTGCGTTCAGGTGCTAACGGACGCTAACGTACCTGTAGTTGTAGGTTTAAACGCTGCGTTCAGGTGCTAACGGACGCTAACGTGCCTGTAGTTGTAGGTTTAAACGCTCTGTTCAGGTGCTAACGGACGCTAACGTACCTGTAGTTGTAGGTTTAAACGCTGCGTTCAGGTGCTAACGGACGCTATCGTACCTGTAGTTGTAGGTTTAAACGCTGCGTTCAGGTGCTAACTTACGCTAACGTACCTGTAGTTGTAGGTTTAAACGCTGCGTTCAGGTGCTAACGGACGCTAACATGCCTGTAGTTGTAGGTTTAAACGCTGCGTTCAGGTGCTAACGGACGCTAACGTGCCTGTAGTTGTAGGTTTAAACGCTGCGTTCAGGTGCTAACGGACGCTAACGTACCTGTAGTTGTAGGTTTAAACGCTGCGTTCAGGTGCTAACGGACGCTAACGTACCTGTAGTTGTAGGTTTAAACGCTCTGTTCAGGTGCTAACGGATGCTAACGTACCTGTAGTTGTAGGTTTAAACGCTGCGTTCAGGTGCTAACGTACGCTAACGTACCTGTAGTTGTAGGTTTAAACGCTGCGTTCAGGTGCTAACGGACGCTAACATGCCTGTAGTTGTAGGTTGTAACGCTGCGTTCAGGTGCTAACGGACGCTAACGTACCTGTAGTTGTAGGTTTTAACGCTGCGTTCAAGTGCTAACGGACGCTAACGTACCTGTAGTTGTAGGTTTAAACGCTGCGTTCAAGTGCTAACGGACGCTAACGTACCTGTAGTTGTAAGTTTAAACGCTGCGTTCAGGTGCTAACGGACGCTAACGTACCTGTAGTTGTAGGTTTTAACGCTGCGTTCAGGTGCTAACGGACGCTAACGTGCCTGTAGTTGTAGGTTTTAACGCTGCGTTCAGGTGCTAACGGACGCTAACGTGCCTGTAGTTGTAGGTTTTAACGCTGCGTTCAGGTGCTAACGGACGCTAACGTGCCTGTAGTTGTAGGTTTTAACGCTGCGTTCAAGTGCTAACGGACGCTAACGTGCCTGTAGTTGTAGGTTTTAACGCTGCGTTCAGGTGCTAACGGACGCTAACGTACCTGTAGTTGTAGGTTTAAACGCTGCGTTCAGGTGCTAACGGACGCTAACGTACCTGTAGTTGTAGGTTTTAACGCTGCGTTCAGGTGCTAACGGACGCTAACGTACCTGTAGTTGTAGGTTTTAACGCTGCGTTCAAGTGCTAACGTACGCTAACGTACCTGTAGTTGTAGGTTTAAACGCTGCGTTCAGGTGCTAACGGACGCTAACGTACCTGTAGTTGTAGCTGCTGTATTCAAAGTCGATGAGCATCAGTTTCTGTTTGTCTGAAGTCTGTCGGCCTTTCAGCAGCAGGATGTTCCCTGAAAGCAGCACGGGAAACGTCATTCAGTAAAATAACTCAGTAAAACAGCAGCTTTAGATAGAATATCCTTTATTATTTATATGTAAACGGTAGATATTTTACCTTCCTGACAGTCGTTGTGACAGAAAACGACAGGAGATGGAGTCGACTCCAACAGAGACCTGAAAAGGAAGTAAACAGAAAAACAGCAAATGAGAAGAAATAACCCGTTTTTATTTAATTTCATTCAGAGCATTTAAACAACAAAATGTTTCCCAGTAATAACAGAATCTGATTTTTGTTATGAATTTACACGACAACTTTAAATTTTGATGTTGAGACTCTACAGGGGGATCTATGATGCAATGAAATTAAAAAATACAAGCCAAAACTAAGAAAAATGAGCTATCAATGAGGAAAATGAGCCTATATTGAGGAAAAATTAGTCTAAAGTGATGAAAAATGAGCCCATAGTGAGAAAAATGATAAAATCTGATTTAATTTGGTGCCTCATTTAAAGTACATCCTGTCTGTAGCTGACATTAAACTGCTATAAAAGCCCGTTCTGCTGCTGTTCTACTGTCTAAAACGTCCCTGTGAAGGCGTGAAGCTGCCACACGGACTCAGAAAACAACACGTCAGAGTGGCATGATGCTGTTTTGTAGCTGAAACATGAGAACAATGTGTGTTGGGAACTGCTGGAAATCAGAAAATTCTCAGCTATGTGGAATGTTTCCTCCAAACAAACACAGATAAGTTCCTTTAAAGCAACATTGGAGCGACTTTCAGCTCTAAACCAGATTAAAACGTCCTTCTGAAGGTCGCATTTCAACGTCTGGAACAAAAACGGACTCAGAAAACAGCATTTCAGCCCCTCTGGACCTCCAGACTCAGCTGCATAACAGCAGGGAGAAAACTTTCCATGAATCAGTGTGTGTCTGTGTGTGTTCTACTGTGTCGTACTCTGTAGTACTGTGTGTAGTACTGTGTGTAGTCCTACTTTAGCATGTCCATCTCCCGCTGCAGGTCGTAGCTCAGCAGTCGGTTGAATCGACGGAGCTGCGATTCTCTGGTGAAGTTCAGCTTCATGACTTGGTTCAGATACCTGAAGAGAAAATAAAAAACAGAAACAGCGACGGCATGAAAACACTAGCAGTTTAGAGCAGGACCATGTCACAGACAGAGAGAAAAATGAGTTCATAGTGGGGGAAAATTAGCTATTAGGAAAAATGAGTCTACAGTAGGGGAAACTGAGCCACAGTGAAGAAAAATGAGTCCAGGGTGAGCAAAAATTAGCTATCAATTCGGAAAAATGAGCACATAGAAGGGAAAAATCAGCTTACTATGGGGAAAATTAGGCCAAAGTGGGGGAAACTGAGTCAAGGATGAGTAAGAATTAGCCTTCAGTTAGGAAAAATTAGCCTTAGGTGGGGAAAAATGAAGCCACAGTGGAGAAAAAACTGCTCACAGTGAGGAGAAATTATGAATTAAAATGAGCCTACAGAGTCAAAATAAACCTGAAATGAGTAAAAACGAGCCCACAGTGAATCAAAATGAGACTAAAATGAAGAACAAACAGTCAAAACAAGTCCACCGTGAGGATAAAAGCAGGAAAACATCCTGAAACTGTGGTCCATTCGAAGGTTTTAAACTCTGTCTGGCTTTCAGAGGGTCACCCCGATGGTTTCCAGGATTTCCAGTGTTTCCTACAACCGGAGAGTTCCGGTTCGTGGTCGTGTGATTCCACGTTTTCCTCTCAGACGTGGAATTTTGCACTAGTAGGTCAGATGAGTAACGTTTGAACTAAACGACTCAGAGAGCTGATAGGAGACTCTGGGTCTTCAGATCGATAGACTTTATCACCACACACCTCATAAACACACACAAGATAGTGGAGTATCCTCCTCCAAAGCTGCTCATTCTCCATACTGTCACAAATGCAGCATTTGTTTATTAGTTATTGGTGATCAGAAATCATTTAATATAGATGCACCCACAAACAAAATGACCAGAGCACAGGCGTGTGTTCTGCATGTGTACGTTATGTACGGATACTGAATCACGTGACCTAAATATGTAGCGGGCGGCGGGAATTGATGGGACTCAGAAACACCCCCACAATTTAATCAGTTGTTCCTTGGATCATTTCTGACAGATTTTCAAGAATTTTAGAGGAAAGAATACTGGAGGTTGTGTACAGAAACAACTGGATCTTGAAGATTTTCCCCCTCCCATCCAAGGCGAGAGATGGAACGTCTTCAAGATCCTACAATAGAAGTCCAGAGAAGTCCATTCAGCTGGATGTCCTGAGGGACAAGCTGGACCTCACAGCGGTGGATAATCACCTCTCAGGAAGGATACTGGACCACCTCACAGATGGACCACATAGGCTGACATGGTGGTCTGCAGCACGGGGTCTTGGTTCTGATCCTCTTTAATCTCTACACTTCATGGACCACTCAGCCAGCTGTCATCTGCAGAAGTTCTCTGATGATCGTCGATCTCATCTCAGATGATGATGATGGAGTACAGAGAACTGAACCAGGACTTTGTGGACTGGTATCAGCGGAACCGTCTTCAGATCAAGGCGAGGAAGACTAAAGAACTGATGGTGGACTTCCACAGGTGCAGTCAAACACATCGGTGAACATCCAGGACATGGACACTGAGAGAGTGGACTCCAAGTACCTGGAGTTCACCTGAACGATAACCTGGACTGGTTAGACCACACTAGCCCACTTTACAGGAAGGATCAAAGTAGACTCTATTTAGTGAGGAGACTGAGGTCTTTTGAGGTGTAGGGGGAGCTCCTGAAGACTTTTATGACTCTGTGGTGGCATCAGCTATCTTTTATGGAGTGGTCTGCTGGACCAGCAGCATCTCAGCTGCTGACAGGAGGAAACTTGATCAAGAAGGCCAACTCTGTCCTGGAGATAAACCTGGATCCAGTGCAGGGGGAAGCAGACATGAGGATGTTAGCCGAGGAGACATGAGGATGTTAGCCGAGGAGACATGAGGATGTTAGCCGAGGAGACATGAGGATGCTAGACAAGGAGACATGAGGATGCTAGCAAAGGAGATATGAGGATGCTAGCCAAGGAGACATGAGGATGCTAGCCGAGGAGACATGAGGATGCTAACCAAGGAGACATGAGGATGCTAACCGAGGAGACATGAGGATGCTAGCCGAGGAGACGTGAGGATGCTAGACAAGGAGACATGAGGATGCTAGCAAAGGAGATATGAGGATGCTAGCCAAGGAGACACGAGGATGCTAGCCGAGGAGACATGAGGATGCTAGCAAAGGAGATATGAGGATGCTAGCCAAGGAGACACGAGGATGCTAGCCAAGGAGACATGAGGATGCTAGCCGAGGAGACATGAGGATGCTAACCAAGGAGACATGAGGATGCTAACCGAGGAGACATGAGGATGCTAGCCGAGGAGACGTGAGGATGCTAACCGAGGAGACATGAGGATGCCAGCCGAGGAGACATGAGGATGCTAACCGAGGAGACATGAGGATGCTAGCCGAGGAGATGCTAGCCGAGGAGACATGAGGATGCTAGCCGAGGAGACATGAGGATGCTAGCCGAGGAGACATGAGGATGCTTGCCGAGGAGACATGAGGATGCCAGCCGAGGAGACATGAGGATGTTAGCCGAGGAGACATGAGGATGCTAGACAAGGAGACATGAGGATGCTAGCAAAGGAGATATGAGGATGCTAGCCAAGGAGACACGAGGATGCTAGCCAAGGAGACATGAGGATGCTAGCCGAGGAGACATGAGGATGCTAACCAAGGAGACATGAGGATGCTAACCGAGGAGACATGAGGATGCTAGCCGAGGAGACGTGAGGATGCTAACCGAGGAGACATGAGGATGCCAGCCGAGGAGACATGAGGATGCTAACCGAGGAGACATGAGGATGCTAGCCGAGGAGATGCTAGCCGAGGAGACATGAGGATGCCAGCCGAGGAGACATGAGGATGCTAACCGAGGAGACATGAGGATGCTAGCCGAGGAGATGCTAGCCGAGGAGACATGAGGATGCTAGCCGAGGAGACATGAGGATGCTAGCCGAGGAGATGCTAGCCGAGGAGACATGAGGATGCTAGCCGAGGAGACATGAGGATGCCAGCCGAGGAGACATGAGGATGCTAGCCGAGGAGACATGAGGATGCTAGCCGAGGAGACATGAGGATGCTTGCCGAGGAGACATGAGGATGCTTGCCGAGGAGACATGAGGATGCCAGCCGAGGAGACATGAGGATGCTAGCCGAGGAGACATGAGGATGCTAGCCGAGGAGACATGAGGATGCTAGCCGAGGAGACATGAGGATGCTAGCCAAAGAGACATGAGGATGCTAGCCGAGGAGACATGAGGATGCTAGCCGAGGAGACATGAGGGTGCTAACCAACTGTCATAAACCAAAGCGTAATTGATTCATGTAAATAATGTCGAATTTGTGTTGTTAGTGTTCTTGTGTTCTTTTGTTTTTCTTATTTATATTGGATATATAGTGTGTAGACGTCACTTCATTATTTATACTTGTGTTTTCTTGATTTTCTTACTGTCGCTTTGCTTCTGTGATGCTGCAAATTTCCCTTTGTGGGACTAATAAAGGATATTCTATTGTAACAAACATCCCTGGAGGAAAAGTGTCGCCTCAGAACTGTCAATCGGTTATTGGTCCGATTGATCAGTTATTGACTCACTTGTCCATGGTCCCAAACAGCCACTGAGGCTCCTTGTTGAACGGCATCCTCATCCCGTGGAACTTGGCCATTTTCTCTGCGACCTCAGCGGAGATGCTGCAGTCTCTGAGTTCCACCGTGTCCAGTTTACGGCTCTGCAGACACAAAATCCTATCAGTAATCATAACATTACATCGTTTATTACAATATTACATCATTTACTGTAGTATTACGTAATTTGTTGTCGTATAACATCGTTTATTATGATACTATGTGATATTATAAAGTGTTCTTGGTTACATTTATTAACATTAATCTCGTCCGTCTACAGCTCTGATGTTAATAATCCACCAAATGATGTATTACAATCCCGTGCACATTAAAAACTCATCTGAAGTCATATAAAGCATTTAATCATGTAGAGTAGTAAAAACCTGGAAAAGAAACGACCTCCAGCTCAGTTCATCTGCTGCCACCAGACATTTACAGTCTTAAATAGGACTAATTTGCTATGAATTCTGGGTAAAAACAGACTTTTTTCAAACTGAAAACTGTCTCCAAGAAACACTTTGTTGTAGAAATATAATAATATTATAAAACATGATCGCTGCAGTCAGTATCTCCAGAACATCACCTGAAAATTAGAAATTATGAGTCTGTAGTCTGACTGACACTAAATTGATTGGAGGGCAAATTTTAGAGCCAAAGTGAGTAAAAATGAGCTATAGAGAGGAAAAATGAGCCATAATGAAGAAAAAATGCCTAATACGAGGAAAAAAAATGTCTAAAGTGAGGAAAAATTAGTGTTGAGTGTGTTCGTTTCCTGAGATAGAAGACAAACTACTTCTCTCCAGTTAAGCTGTTAATTTTGTAAATATCAGTGTTTGGAACAGCCTCCCAGAAAAGGATCAAATCAAAAGTGAATACAACATTTTATTCAGTCTAGTATTGTGTGGTAGGTAGGGCTGGACCGGAATATCCCGAATATCCGAATATTTGTTCGCTACGGTGGTATCCGTATATTCATTTTGGTATTTTGGTCCCTTCACCTTCGGCCCACTTCAGCTCATCCCGTCATGTTCGGCTCATCTCGGCTCATCCATTCGTGTTTCTTACCACCTGAATGGCCGGGTGGCTGCAGACTCTGACGTCACGCTTCACTTCGTTGCATAAACACAAGACAAGATGCTGAAGACCTCCGCTGTTTGGGAATTCTTCAGTTTAACTGAAGACAAACAAAGGCAAAATTTGGACCCGGGAAACCAGACGAACGGATCCAAATATTTGGGCCATCTCCCCCCCCATCGGACGTTACGGGGCGGAACGAATATTCGGATATTCGTCTTTAATAGGGCCCGAATATTCAGAGGCTAGAAACCACTATTCGGGCCAGCCCTAGTGGTAGGTCATAAATACCAACATATAATTCAAACAGTGAACTGTGATTGGCTAACGGTGAGGATAAACCGTGGTTTAGACTCAGTTGTCCCATTAGTTGGTGCTCAGATATGTTCACACGATCCATCTAATCCCCAGTAAAAACAACCTCCTTCAAACTTCCTCCCGCTTTCTACCAGCTCGTATTATTCCTGTTAGCTGAGATGTGATGCAGCCATTAGTGGGGGGGATGCAGGTGTTTCTCAGGGAGGATCATTCTGGTTTCTCACCCAAACAACCTTGAGTTAGCGGTTTCAGTAAATATAACCTTATAAGAAAGCAGGAATGTGCCGCGTATCAAGGCCAAAGCTCTGTCTGTGTTAGCGTGTACGTGCAGAGGAAGAAGCATTTTCTGTAAGCGGCTGACCTGTCTGTGTACATCAGAGCTCCATCTCTTCCCTTTTTAAGGTCAGGCACGACTCATGGACTCATGGACTCATGGCACAATAAATGATATCAGTGCCTGCATGAGTTAAAAATCCTAACAAATTTCAGTGTTCAATTACTAGTGCCTTTGTGAGATAAAAACCCAAAAATTCTAACATCATCAATGTGAAAAAAATTGTCTGCAGTGAGGAAAGATGCACCGCAGTGAGGAAAATGAGCCATAATGAGAAGAAGAAAATTGCCTAAAGTGAGGAAAAAATTGCGATCAATGAGGAACACAGTGAATAAAAATGAGTCTCTAGACTTACAGGAACGTACTGCTCCAGACGTCCCTGAGGAAATATTCCGTAGAGCTTCGGTCCCAGTTCTCTCTCAGCTAAGATGGCGAACATGACGCTCTCCAGAACCATGGCCTCAGCGCCCTGCAGACAGAAACACTTTAAATCCACAAATCCACCATCAAAAACACAAAAAATAGAACTTAAAATCCACAAAGCCACCATCAAAAACTCAAAAAATAGAACTTAAAATCCACAAATCCACCATCAAAAACACATAAAATAGAACTTAAAATCCACAAATCCACCATCAAAAACACACACAAAAACACTTAAAGTCCTAAAATCTACCATTAAAAACAGAAAACTGAGGTAAAATCCTCAAATGAGCACCAGATTGATCAGAACAGAATATTAAAGTGTAAAATCAACTCAATCAGACATCGGCTCGTTTCTCTGGTCAGAAAGTCTGAAAACATTTAGACTTCTTGATGTGTCTGAATCTAAAATCACCACTTTTCTTTGAAATATTGTGACCTAAAGATCAGACGTGTTTAACTGAACGTTTTGTTCTCAGACTCCAGAACATCTGCAGCTCAACACACTTTCTGTTCAATAATTCAGACTTCAAGAGGCTGCAGCAGAAACCCTGCAGGAAGCTTCCTGCTACGCAAAAACAGAACCGCGGTGAGGAAAAACGGAACCGCGGTGAGGAAAAACGGAACCGCGGTGAGGTAAAACGAACCCGCGGTGAGGAAAAACAGAACCGCGGTGAGGTAAAACGAACCCGCGGTGAGGAAAAGCGTACCCGCGGTGAGGAAAAATGAGCCAACAATGAGTAGAAATTGCCCATTGTGTGTATAAATGAGCCAACAGTAAACAAAAATGAGCCCACAATGAGTCAAAATGAGCCTGCAGTGAGTAACAGCGAGCGTACAGTGGACAAAACCAACCAACAATGAGGAAAAATTCTGCTACCATGAAGAAGAGCGAGCTTACAGTGAGTAAAAATGAGCCGATAATGTAATAAATATTAGAAGAAAATGGCCGAATCATTACATTTAGAAGCATAAAACACTTTATCTCCTGGGAAACACTGGATTCTTTTTACTAAAACATGCACACATTTTAAAGTTACTAAATTATGGATTATAAAGTGTTTAAATTTTACATTTCTTACTTCCAGTACCCTGTGTGAAGTCTCTGCTGCTCATGTGAGAAAATAAATACTAAAAACAGACAGGAGGCTGGAAGAGAAGACAGATTTTAACATATTTATTTTATTACTATTAATTTGATACAAACTAGATGTTGTTTAAGCAGATTTATACACACAGAATATCTTACTTAAAGTAGTTTATTAAACATGTTTAACTTCGTGTTGCATTTCAGTGATTTAAGAGCTAAAAAATTATGCTTCCTTTTGTTTTTATTCAGTGATAATCACTTCTAAACCAAATTAATTCCCAAATATTACTCCTAAACACATTTATTCTGGAAAGTTACTGGCAGCTTCACTCTTATGTCATGTATTTCAGTTACTTCCTTATTTCTTACAAAATATGTGGCATTAATCTTTTAAAAAAAAAAGCCTCTAAAGGTGTCTAAAAACACGGGTCCAGACCAAATGGAACTTCTTGGTCCATAACATGAAAACCAAGCCTTTGTGTTTCCAGTTAGAATGTGTGAATTCAGACATTCAGATGTTAAAACGTTAATTTTTTTCAGGTTTCCGAGTCAACAGAGCGACGAGCAGACAAGTCTGAACACTGAGGAGGATTAAATGTTGGGCTCAGAAAACAGAACCTCTTTATCTGAGACACAGAAACAGTCAGCGGGAGCTCCGGGTCGACAAAACCTCCTGCTAGCAGCAGAGGAACCGGGCCAAGCAGGCCAGAGGGCGCCGGATAATTAGCAGGACAAAGCTAACAGAACAGCTAACGGAGCTAAAAGAGCTAACTGAGCTAACGAAGCTAACGGGGCTAACGAAGCTAACGGGGCTAACGGAGCTAACAAAGCTTTTTTTTTATTAAACACAAAGAGCTTATACAGGGTGTTTAACTGAGAATGATCATAGAGAATAACACAACATGGTGACAACAACTTATTCATATTACATTGTAAACACAAAGAGTCATATAAGAACCATATGTGAGCAGAAGAGGATGAAATTAAGTAATAACTAATAACATAAACAAATTTATATTAGATCAGGGAATTTTAAGTATTTAATAAACAAGCCTGATATTTTTATGTCTTTGCTGTTTGATGATGATGGACGTATTAAAGTACTGTTTGAGTTCATTTTCAAAGTATTTTCCATTTGGTTTTTTCTTTGGATGTGGCTCTCCTGGAGGCTGATCCTGTGTCTGGTTTTGTTCTGGATTAGGTTTTGTATATGATTCCAGAGGTTTTTACTGTATGAGCATTGATAGAAGAGGTGGATGATGGTTTCTGGTTCTGTTTGGCAAAAGTCACAGTTGTAGTCTATTTTTAATTTAAACCTCTCCAGGGTTTTTTTAATGGGTATACATTGTGACAGATTTTGTATGATATTTCTTTGACCTTATTGTGAATGAGCAGCTTCTCGTGAACGAAGCTAACCGAGCTAACAGGGCTAACGAAGCCAACAGGCTGGATATGGGGCTCATTTATCCTGAGATGTTCAACAGAAGTTTAAAATTTGTTTTGTATTTAAAAAGCTCCTAAATGGCAGCATTTATCAGAGACAGAACCTGGAAAAACAGTCCTTGAACTGTTCCGTGGAGGAAATCAACCGAATCTGAGTTAGAGTAAATTATGAGCAAATGTGAGCCCACAGTGAGGAAAAATAAGTTACAAATGAACCTACAATGAGTAAAAATGAGCTCACAGTGAGTAAAAGCAAGCCTATTGTGGGGAAAATGAACCCAGAATGAGGTCAAATTAATCCACAGTGAAAAAAATGAACCTACAATAAGGAAAATTAGTAAACAGTGAGTTCAATTCAGCCAGCAATAAATAAAAATGAGCTTACATTGAGGAACAAATAGCCCACATTGACTCAAAATGAGTCGACAATAAGTAAAAATTTGCCAACAGTGAGTAAAAATGACCAGGATCAAAAAGCAGCTGGAATCTGCTGGCTGAAGTTCAAACCTGAAGGTTGAAAAATGAACCAGTGTGTGAGGAGTGTAATGAAAGATGCTGCTGAGGTGCATCATGGGAAACGTAGGAAACCTGTCTTCAGTTGTCCTGGATACTGGCTGTTCCAGCTCCTCCAGGTTTAATCTGCCAGAGTGCTGTGAGGCTGTACGCTGCATTAAAATGAAGCTGTAAAAGGCTGCAGTAAACCCTGCTGGCTGAATATCCGTCTGATGAGACAGAAGTTTGGATGGAGCTCCGAGTCTCTGGCTGCCGTCCAGGAAAACGTTCTTCAGCTGGAGTTCGACTGGACGTGTTTTAGATCCTGCTGAGAGTGAATCAGCTGCAGAGGCTCCAAGCTGAGCCCTGACTACAGAAACTGCTGATGAAGCTGGAAAATGACTGAATACAATCCAAAAAAATGTTCTGGATCCGTCTGAGTTCAGAAAACTTCTAAAGAAACTATGTGCAACCAACGAACCACATTAAACTAGAGGAACCAGCTTCTTCTCTCCGGTTCAAGAACCTACCAGAGGAGTCCAGTTGATTCTTACTGAATCTCCTACGATTATACAAACTGTTCCTGTCACTCTCAAGAATGTTTGAGTGATTTTGGACAATTTTAAACATCTTTTGGTTCATTTCGGACAAACTTTGGACAAATTTTTGAGTCACTTTTTGGAAAATGTTGCATAATTTTTGGGTTTGAGACATTTTTAGACACATTTTTCTCATTTCGAACAGATTTTCGTATCATTTTAAAGAATATCTGAGTAAATTTACAGTGTCGATTCATTTGGAAAAATTTTCTGTCGTAAAGAATTTTTGAGTGATTTTAAACAAATTTTGGTTCATTTTGGACAAATTTTGGACAAATTTAAAAAGATTAGGTTCATTTTGGACTATTACTACAAACTTTTTTTTCTCGAACAAAAACCTACCAGAGAAGTTCAGTTGGTTTCTACTGAAGCTGCTGCAAAAGGAACGTTTGTGTCATCACTGGAGCTTAAATCCAGAATCCAACGAGACTTCTCTGGGAAGTTCTTGTTCAAATAAGAAAAGAAAAGTTTGTCGTAGTAGTAGCCCAAAATGAAACAAAATTTGTTTAAAATTGTTCAAAATTATTAAAAAAATCTTTACAATTGCAGGAAAATACTACAAATGAATCGACATGTTGGAACAAAGTGACAAAAATGAGTCCAAAACGCTTCAAAACCAAAAATTACTTTTACATTTTTTTATTTAAAATTATTTAAATTATTTAAATAACCCAAAATGAACCGAAATTTGTTTAAAATTTTCCAAAATGTCTCAAAAATTCTTCAGTAGAAGCTAAAGAACCTACCAGAGAAGTTCAGTCCATTTCTGCTGAATCTCCTACGATTATACAAACTTTTCTTTTGTAGGAGCTTCAGTAGAAACCAACTGGACTTCTCTGGTAGGTTCTTCTACCAGAGAAGTCCAGAAATTAACTGGACTTCTTTGGTAGAACCTACCAGAGAAGTCCAGTTCACTTCTCCTACAAGAAGCTCCTACGATTATACAAACTTCTTTCTTGAACAAGAACCTTCTTTGGGACTTCTCTCAAAGAAGTCCAGTTGGTTTCTGCTGAAGCGCCAATGAAATAAAAGTTTGTACAATCGTAGGAGCTTCAGTAGGAATCAACTGAACTTCTTTGATAAGTTCTTTAAAGAAAAAAATGTTTCAAAATCATAGGAGCTTCTTGCAGGAGCTTCTGGTAGGTTCTTGTTCAAGAACCTCCCAAAGAGGTCCAGTCGATTTATACTGAAGATCCTACGAAACAAAAGTTTGTATACTCGTAGGAGCTTCAGTAGAAACAGAAGCTTCAGTAGTTGATTTCTCCTGAAGCTCCTACGACCATTTTAACCAGTATTTTCTTGTCTTGCTAAATTCAACACTCAATATTGAAGATGTCCATAAAGTGCTCTGAGGGTTTCTTCCAGAACAGTTTCTTCCGGCTCTACCTGAAGCTGTGCTGTAACCATACACTCTTGGCTGTAACTGCCGTCTCAAAATGTGGTTCTTTCTTCCCTCCAGCAGTGATTCCCGTCAGAGGAGTGTGAGCAGCTGTCTGGGTTACATAACGTCTTTATCTGCAGAGCGCTGATCACATGCAGCCGTAAACGTCCAGTGTGGATAATCCTCCGGGATAATCGTCCCGACAGCCTCAGGAGGCTTCGTCTACTGACCCACATCTCTCCTTAAAAGGGTTAACAACGCCTGCAGCTCCGAGGTTTCACCACAAAACAGTCAAACCGTTTTATTCAGCTCAGCGTCCGTTAGACTTCTACATTTTCTGTCTGAGTTCTTTGTTCTGCAGACAGCGTCATGTTCTGCTGACGTCTTTATTCGATTCCAACCACTGAATTAAATGCAAAATGTAAGAAGATCTAACGGAATGATTTAGATAAAACTTGTAATTTAACAAAAGTACTTTTAATGTGGCATCAACTTAATATTTTGTCCAATTTAAGCTCAGATTTCTGTGTTGCTCAATATAAAACTGAATTTAGGTTGACTCAGTATCTTGTTTCTCCACGTCCACGTTTCAAGTCTTTACCTTCTAAACACAACTTTAATTACATTTTTATAGCATATCTGAGTAATTTTCAAAAAGTTCTACATCATTTTAAACATATTATGGTTCATTTTGGACACATTTTCAATTTGTTTAACAGGTTTTTGCCACATGGAACGAATTTTAAACACTTTTTGGGAAAATTCTGAGTACTTTTTGCTTGTGAAGCATTTTTGTCATTTTGGTCCAACATGTCGACTAATTTGGAAAATTTTCCTGTCATTGTAAAGAATTTTTGAGTGATTTTGGACAATTTTAAACAAATTCTGGATAATTTTAGAACATTTTTGAGTCACTTTGGATAACCAAAGTCATCTTTGTGGGTTCTTGTCATGTGGGACAAATTGTGGACAATTTCTGAAGTAATTTTAGAGTTTTTTAAAAAGTATTTGATAAATTTTTAGGTTTGAGACATTTTGGACAGATTTTTGTCATTTTGAACAGATTTTCTTATTATTTTAAAGAATATTTGAGTAAGTTTACAGATTTTTGAGTCATTTTCAGAAACATATTTCGGTTAATTTTGGTTCATTTTAGAATACTTTTGAGTCGATTTGGTCATTTTTCCAGGTTCTTGTCATCTGGGACAAATTTTCAATTTTTAAAGTCATTTTGGCCCGATGTGTTAATTTAGAAAATTTTCCTGCCATTGTATTGAATTTTTAGGTGATTTTAAATAAATTTAAGTTCATTTTGGACTATTTTTGAATCATTTTAGACTGAATTAGTCAGAACAAACCTCTAGGAAGCTGTTCTGATAATGAATCATAATTAACTGATGACTATCAGATGAATGAAACGTGTAACCTCTCTGCTGTTCTCAGATCTGTTCTTTGACGCTGAGCTTGAACTGAACTCTGGTTCTTTATCTCTGGAGGAACATCCGGACTGAACTGCTCTGGACTTTAATCTGAGCTCAGTGTCACCACAGTTCCAATCTGAAATGTCAAAAACCTTCTGCTTCTGTCTGAACGTGTTCCTGACGGGTCGATGATTAACTTCTGTCAGATAAAAGCAGCCGACGTTCCATGTAGGTCAGAGGAACCAAATGACTTCATCCAGAGAAAAAAACTGACACGTTGCAACCTCCAGAATGTTCAGACAACGTGGAAAGAACGTCCAACATCTGTGTTTCTCCCAATGAAGGTTACAGTTTTTTATTTACAGTCAACATGTTGGCAGGAAATTATTTGTTTTTTTTACAGTTTCAGTGTGTTTTCTAGGTCCACATGTAAATTAGCAGTTTTTCTCTGTCAGCTGCATGTTTTGTATTGTATGTTGTATGTTGGTAGTATGTTGTATGTTGTATGTTGGTAGTATGCTGTATATTGTATGTTGGTAGTATGTTGCATGTTGGTAGTATGTTGTATATTGTATGTTGTATGTTGGTAGTATGCTGTATATTGTATGTTGGTAGTATGTTGCATGTTGGTAGTATGTTGTATGTTGGTAGTATGCTGTATATTGTATGTTGGTAGTATGTTGCATGTTGGTAGTATGTTGCATGTTGGTAGTATGTTGTATGTTGGTAGTATGCTGTATATTGTATGTTGGTAGTATGTTGCATGTTGGTAGTATGTTGTATATTGTATGTTGTATGTTGGTAGTATGCTGTATATTGTATGTTGGTAGTATGTTGCATGTTGGTAGTATGTTGTATGTTGGTAGTATGTTGCATGTTGGTAGTATGTTGTATATTGTATGTTGGTAGTATGCTGTATATTGTATGTTGGTAGTATGTTGCATGTTGGTAGTATGTTGTATGTTGGTAGTATGTTGCATGTTGGTAGTATGTTGTATATTGTATGTTGGTAGTATGCTGTATATTGTATGTTGGTAGTATGTTGCATGTTGGTAGTATGTTGCATGTTGGTAGTATGTTGCATGTTGGTAGTATGTTGTATATTCTATGTTGTATGTTGGTAGTATGCTGTATATTGTATGTTGGTAGTATGTTGTATGTTGGTAGTATGTTGTATGTTGTATGTTATATGTTGGTAGTATGTTGTATGTTGGTAGTATGTTGTATGTTGTAGTATGTTGTATGTTGGTAGTATGTTGTATGTTGTATGTTGGTAGTATGTTGTATGTTGTATGTTGTATGTTATATGTTGGCAGTATGTTGTATGTTATATGTTGGCAGTATGTTGTATGTTATATGTTGGTAGTATGTTGTATGTTGGTAGCATGTTGTATATTGTATGTTGGTAGTATGTTGTATATTGTATGTTGTATGTTGGTAGTATGTTGTATGTTGGTAGTATGTTGTATGTTGGTAGTATGTTGTATATTGTATGTTGTATGTCAGTTGTATTTTAGTCATATGTTGCATATTGTGTGCTACATGTCAGTTTTACGTTGTCTTATGTTGTTCGTTGTATGTAGCGTGTCAGTAGCATGTGGAGCTGATGTCTGAGGATGATTTAATCCAGTTAAATGTTAACAGGATTCGTCTGATCAGCAGCTTCGTTCGTTCAGTTTAACCCGATTACAGCAGATCCAAGCGTCTTCACGGAAACAGACGGGACGCCATAACTGGCTGATGACATCACACATCACATTTTGGACGCATATTTGTCATTTTGAACAGATTTTCTTATCATTTGAAAGAATACTTGAGTAAGTTTACAGTATTTTTGAGTCATTTTCAAAAAGTTTTATGTCATTTTAAACAAATTGTGTTTCATTTTGGACAAATGTTTCGAGGCTCTTGCCATCTGAGACAAATTTTAGACACTCTAAAATCGTTTTGGAGGTTTTTAAAAACTCATTTTGGATTGATTTTGAGTAATTTTTGTTTTTGAAGCATTTTGAACACAATTGTAAAGAATTTTTCAGTGATTCTGAACAATTTTAACCACATTTTGGTTAGTTCTGGACTACTCTTGAAGCACATTTTTCTGAGGATCAGTACTACGACACATTTCAACATTAAAACTGCAGAGTTTATCTGACTTCTCAAGTCCAGCAGAGACCAGAACGTTGTTGGATGAACAGCTGGGAGGTTAAAGAGGATCAAACCGGAGTTTAAACATCTTCAGGATCTGAAGGTTCTTCCGCAGGAGACCAGACAGGAAACAGGAAGTAGCTTCTTACCTGGAAGTGGTTTTCTTTGTTGGACTGTCGAGACTCTCCTTTATTACAGGACATCTGAGAACGGAAACAGGAAGAAACTGCATCAGGACAGGAAGTTCAGACTCACAGCGACGCATCACTTCCTGCGGCTACACATCACTTCCTGCAGCTATGCATCACTTCCTGTGGTGATGTGTCACTTCCTGTAGCGACGCATCACTTCCTGCAGCCATGCATCACTTCCTGTAGCTACGCATCACTTCCTGTGGCCCAATATAAAGCTCTGATCCGACTCGGCGTCTCATAACTCCGTCTCTGAGAAACCGAGTCGGTCTCGGTTTAATTATTACCACGACGACGCCATGCTTCCTGGATGCTATTAGCTTTTTGGTCTGACATCACTGATTGGTCCTGAGAGGCGGCAGCAGTTACCATGGCGATGGACAATAAACCGGTCATTAAACAATCAGAGCTGATAGTTAATGCATCAGACGGAGCTTTGAGGAAATAAAACGTTCATGAGCTCAGAGTGTTGAGATGAGTTTCTCTTTTACTGCTGGAGGACAAACGCTGAATGATACAGAAAATAATAAAATATATAAAATATAAATTATGGCAGCATTCTCAAAATATTAGGAATCAAATCATAACCCTTTATAAATTATTTTTTTAAATATTATAAATGTATATTACATAAATCTTAAAACTTAATTCAATAATATTACAGAAAGTTTCTCAAAATACTGGAAGGTATTTTGAGAAACTTCTGTTTTTTCTACATATAAAAACGTTGTGGCTGCTTTCTCGGATTATTACAAATTAATTCACAAAATATTTGCTAAAATATTCTAATAATTACAAGAAGAATTAATTTTCCCATTGTTGCTACTTGTTTAATTCTGAAAGACACTACTAGTCAAAAGTTTGGAGACACGTTCTTATTCAAATGAATGAGAACGTGTCTCCAAACTTTTGACTGGTAGTGTTTTTAAAAAAGATTCTACCATGTTAAAGAATATTAGAGGGAGTTCACAGTATTTTTGAGTATTTAAAAAACCTCCTGTCATTTTAAACTAATTTAAGTTAATTTCAGATGATTGATGAGTCATTTTGAACAATTGAAGTCGTTTTTAACGGGTTCCTGAGATCTGGGACAAATTTTAGACAATTTTTAGCATCATTTGGGATAAATTCTTCAGAATGTTTTTCATCATTTTGCCATTCCTTTGTCATTTTGGAATCTTCAGAGTCATTTTTCTTTTCATTTGCTGAACTAACTGAATCATTTTAAACATTTTTTGTGGGTTTGGACAAATGTGGAGCAACTTGGAAGAATATTTGGAGAAGTTTCTTGCAAAGTTTATGTTCAAACATACACTAAATTGTACCAATATTATTAAAAATTTGTCCAAAAAAATGACAAAATTCTTAAAATAGTGACTCAATATTTCCCCAAATTATTCCAAAAATGTTCTAAAGGACCTGAAATTTTCCAAAATGACTCAAAAAATGTCCAGAATTGGTGAAATCTAGATTATCTTCAGACTGAGACACCAGGATGGATGTAAAACTGATCCGGGGTCAGTTTTTTATTTTTTGTTTCTCCTCCTAAATGTCATGGTTCTATCTGCTGGACCGATGAAGCTCTGTAAAAGTCCATTAAAAGTGATGAATCTGGAGGCTGTTTACTGTCTGATGTTTCCGGTGCTTCAGCTCTGATTAAACTCTAACAGCGACCTGAGGAGGATCTAGTTTCTCTGGCGGACTCAGACCTGCCTGCTACTTCCTGGTTGGTCCAGCTGTGAGGAGCTGCTCACCTGTAAAATGGCTCCATAGAGTCTCAGCAGGACGTTTCTGGGTTCGTCTCCGACTGAAGCTCGTCCGTCTGGGAGGCTGCAGAGGAACAGCTTGTTGCTCAGACCTCCTCTGGATGGACGGAGAACACAAAACGCTATTTAAACGAGTCACACTGACTGATAAAACGTTATTTAAACTCTAAACGAGTCACACTGACTGATAAAACGTTATTGAAGCAGCTTGTAACCTTTCATCATTTAAACATTTCCTTAAAAAGTGGATTTTCTTAAATTAACTTTCCTTCAGTCATTCATCTTTAGACTAAATATTATATTAACATCTTTTTATTTCTGTCTTTGTTTTCTTAGTTCCTGCTGAACGTCTTTATAAATAACTGCTAACCATCAGAACCCGTTCAGCCCATCATGTCTGAGTTCACCATTTATTTTGAAAAGATTTTCACTTCACATTTTCATTAGTTTTTAGATTTTTAGTTCATACATTCCTGTTTTGAAGACAGTATTTTTTTTGTTAAATTACAGTTTCTTTTTTTTCTCTTTTTTCCTCTTTTTTGTTTGCACTTCCAGTAAATATTGTTAGTTTAACATTTCATAAAAGATTTTTAGCACAAAACGTAATAAGTGTGTATATACATACATACATACATATATATATATATATATATATATATATATATATCGGGTTTAGTTTTTTGTTTAGAATTTGATAAAATACTTCTAATTTACAGTTTTCATTATGTTTTAGAAAGTATTTGTAATTTATAATTTCATTTAAAACTATTTTAAGTTTACAATTTTATTATTTTTTTACTGCACAATTTCATTTGCTTACTTTTTTCTACTTTCAGTTTCCATCCATCCATCCATCCTCTATCCACCACTTCATCCTCACTAGGGTCATGGGGGGTGCTGGAGTCTATCCCAGCTGACTCGGGTGAAGGCAGGGGACACCCTGGACAGGTCACCAGTCTGTCACAGGGCTGCATATACAGACACACAATCACACTCACATTCACACCTACGGACAATTTAGAGTAACCAATTAACCTCAGCATGTTTTTGGACTGTGGGAGGAAGCCGGAGTACCCGGAGAAAACCCACGCATGCACAGGGAGAACATGCAAACTCCATGCAGAAAGATCCCAGGCCGGGATTTGAACCGGGGATCTTCTTGCTGCAAGGCGACAGTGCTAACCACTAGCCCACTGTGCAGCCCTCTTCGAGTTCATAATTTGATTACTGTCAACAGTTTTAGTTTGTAATTTCAATAATTTCTTAAGAAAACATTTTTAATTTACAATTTTGTTCAATATTTTACTTTGCAATTTCATCAGTTTATTTTTTTTCAAATGTATATTTTATATTATTATGAAAAACACACAAAAACTTTGCATTCATATTTATGATAAAAGTTTGCAGATTTTCATTTTTTGTTATTTCGTTCGTCACTTGCTGCTAAAAACACCTGATGCTCTGATCAGAACACCTGGTGACGTCATCAGCTCAGTTACCTAGGTAACCAGTTACACCCAGGTGAACAGGTGCTGCTTAACCAGGTGTTTCTACCTGATGATGGAGATGCCGAACTCCTCCTCCGTCACGCTCTTCCAGGCTCCGTGCAGGAACTCCCGGCACCACCGGAACGCCCTCCGCCGGGTGTCCAGGTCCGGGCTCTGCTCGGCCCGCAGCGGCTCCTTGGAGTCCCCCTGGGCGTCGGGCTGCACCTGGAGGGCGTTCTGCGTCACCAGCAGCCCCAGAGAAAGGGAGGGCGACGAGGAGACGCCGTTAATGAACTTAGTCTTCATGGTTCGAACCGGAGGAACGGAGCCGATCGTTAGGAACCGTTAACGGAGCACCAGCAGGGAACGTTAGGAACTGTTATCACCGGATCACAGGCAGCAGTGTGGACCGTTAGGAACCGACCAGCAGCAGGGACCGTTATCAGCGGATCAGCGGGAATGAATCAAACCGGAGAGACGGTCGGACTTTCAGCGGAGGGGGCGGAGGCGAGGGAGTGGTCACATGACACGCCTGCTCTCCCGTCCTGGCCCCTGATTGGCTGGCAGGGGACACAGCTCCGCAGGACCACAACAAACCTCGCGGTGCCTTCATGGACCGTTGGACAAATACAGGAATCCTGATGTCACCCCGACCTGATGGAAAAACACCGAGAGAGTCCAGAGAGAAGAACCACAGAGCAGTTAAAGAAACAGTTAGTGGTCTGAAAGTTGATTAGAAAGAGAATAAAAGACGCAAAAATGACCACAAAAAAACAGAAAAGTCACCATGAGTAGACAATATAGACACAAAAAGACTCAAAGCACTCACAAAAATCCACAAAATAGCAATAAAAAGACACACAATGATAAAAAAAAGCACACAATAACAATAGATAGATGGAAAAGTGGCCAAACAGAGACACAAAACAACCAGAATGAGAACTACAAACATACACAACAGGACTGTACTTAGACAAAAATGATGACAAAGAGAAAAACACAAACAGAAAGACTCCAAATGAGAAGAAAAACACACTACAACCATAAGTAGATGAGAAAATGACCACAAAGAGCCACAAAACAACCAGAAAGAGTCATAGATGTTGACAGAAAGACTTAGAACAACCACAAAAAATGGACAAAATGACAATGACACAAAATGACCACAAGGAGACAAAAAAAACTACAAAAGAGACAGCATGACCACAAACACAATCAAAATGATCACAGAAACACACAAAACAGTCATAAGTAGATCTAAAAATGGCCACAAAGAGACACAAGACAACCAGGAAGACTCAAAATGAGCAAAAAGAGGCACTGATTAATCACAATTACGCACAATATGACACCAAAAACACACAACAATCACAAAGAGACATTAAATAACCACAAGTAAACTCATAAATACCAGAAATAATCCACAAAACAGACACAAAATGATCAGAAAACAGCCATAACGAGCATTTAAAGCCTTAAAATGATCCTAAAATTACAAAAAAGAAACACAAATGACCACAAAGATCAACAACGATCATTCAGAAGCAGAACATCAGCTTCTCACCTGAATTATTATCATTTCAAACATGTTCCAGATTTCCTCTGGGAGCTCTTCCTGCGTCTGGTCACATGTTTCCATTTTTTGGTACACTGCAGATTTCTCGGTTTTTCCGTTTTTCCTCCGAGTCGCTGAACGCACCCCCGCCATCTTTTAGTCACGTAGCCCAAAACAAACAAAAAAACGGATTAAATCAGAGTTTAAACCTTCAGATAATTTTATTCTTTCACTCAGACTGAAGCTCGACATGAAACTAAACACCTTCATCAGATTAGAACCATTTAAAGGAGGATTTATTGAGCTAAACACATTTAACCTTCAGTCTCTTTTCTGTCATTTTTTCTTGAAATTATTAAATTATTTATTCTTAAATGTTTGTTTAAAATATATATATATATATTTTAATTTTTCATCTCTCTGTTGTCCAAATATAAATAATGAATTTTCTGAATAAAGTCCCATAGAAGGAAAAAACTTTCATAAATTAGTTAAATTAAATGTATTCGTTGTTTTATTTACATCGTTTTGTTCAAGTTTAACCAGCTGATATCCGGTAAATAAAGAGGTTTCACTGCTGTTTAATATAATATAAAATAATATAATAATATAATATAACATAATATAATATAATATAATATAATATAATATAATATAATATAATATAATATAATATAATATGAGAAGGTGTCAGCTGGGGTTAAACTTCTTAGTTTCTTAACCCTGTAGTTACATCTGTTGGTGAAAATTAATCCTAAAACCACAAAAGAACCAACAGATTCAGACAGACAATGACTGAATAAAACGCAACAAAATAAATCAGTCAGGTGGATTTTAATAAAATAAAAAATATCTTAAAAGATAAATAAATCACCACGCTTGATATAAATTCTCTTCAAAACAAGTTAAAATAGTTTTTATATTCCGTAAATTCTAAATTTTCAGAATCCCAATAAAGTCTTAAAAAGCATATTATTTAAGTGAATTCATGAAAAGCTTTACATTTTTTTGTCTTGGATAAATACATAATTATTTTATTTATAAATTAAAATTTGAATGATTATTTTTTTGTATTTGTGTTTTTGGTTACCATCCTAGGTCTAGCTCACGTCACTGTTGTTCTAAATATGAATTTAGTCCCGAGTCCTCTCTGAATAAAAGGAAAAAACTCTATTAGCTATATTAGTTTTATTTCATCTGTGTCTGTGTTCAGGTTAAACTTGATTTTAATGTGAAAATTGATGAAAAACAGGTTTCACTGTGTAATATTTTATTTAACAAATTAAATTTAACAGCAGTACATTAAATTATTCTTTAGTTTTTATTTCATTTAATTCTTTAAAAAAAACAGCAAATTAAGAGGAAGCCAGTGGAGATGACAGGTCAAATATTAATCCAAAATCAGAGTTTTGTAAACAGATATGCCCTTTGCAATAAAATAAAATAAAAATAAAATAAGTAAAATTAATAAAAATAACACAATAAAAAATATCACTGCTCAGACCAGAGTCACGCTGATTTCACTGAAATAAATTCGTGAAAGATGTAAATTATTAAATTATTGTACTTTGGTCCACCAGGAGGCGCTACTTCTTCTCACCAAAACACGCTTTAAATCTTTACATCATTAATTAAAACACTGTTTATCGTCTTTTCGTGTGTTTAATCATTGACACCATCAAATTAATTCATAATTAGCCTTAAAATGACCGCATTTTCTACTTTTTCTTTCTTTTTCCATGAAGCTCCACCCGCCGGCGCCGCTCCGGAGATTAAAACGTGCAGCCGGACGCATGCTGATGACGCCATCAACCGCGAGCCACAACAAAAACAATAACAGCTGTTAGCCGCTGGCTAGCCGGCCCGTTTCCTCAGTTTTCTTTAGCTTCTTTAACTTTGTAAAGTTCAGTTTTTGCTTTTTCCGACGCTGGAACTTTCGGACATGAAGCTGCTTTTATAAAATCCTGAACTTTCCGCTGTTGTTGATTTAAAATCTTGTGTTTGTCTGTTAGCTGCTAGCAGGATTAGCCGCTAACCGACGGCAGGAAGGAGTTGCACAGCGAGGTAAAGACTCTGTTTTTGTCTTTAAAATGACCCAAAACAACCACGCAACCAGCGGTGTTACGTTAATGTGCAGAATTTTAAAGTCTGTTAGTTTGACAGGATCCAGAGGAAACCGAATAACGGCGCTTCATCACATTAAAGTGTAATTTAGTTCCTGGATGAGCACAAAGATCACCTTACAGTTTTGTATTTTCCGGTGAACTGCTACTAAAATTACATTCACGCTTCAGGAATCCGTCCTGCTGTTGATTTAAAACTACTGAAACACGTTTGCATGCAGGAATTCAAAGGGGAAAATACGAAGCGACCCGAAATGACAGCAAGGAGACCCAGAATGATCACAAAAACACACAAAACTACCATCGTTAGACCTAAAGGACACTAATGGAGACTCAAAACTACCAGACAGAGACACAAAACATCCACAAAGAGACACAAAATGACCATAAAACAGTTTATAGTCACCAGAAAGAGACATGAATGAACACGAAGAGACTCCAAACGACCACAATAGGATTCAAAGTAACACAAAATAATTATACTTAGAGTGAAACTGAACACCAGGAGATGTGAAACAATATGTAAAGACTGAGAATGAACACAAAATGACACAATGATCGTGAAAACACTCCATAAGTAGACTTCAAAGAGCGTTTAGAGACTCAAACTGATGAGACACAAAACGACCATAAAAATATGGAAAATTACTGTCCTAGAGGAAAGAAACTAGAAAATATTCAATTCAATTTTATTTATATAGCGTCATTTACAGTCAAATTGTCTCAAGGCGCTTTACAGAACCCATATGCCTGACCCCCAGAGCAGCCCAAAGGAGACAGTGGCAGGAAAACACCCTTTTAACAGGGAAGAAACCTCGAGCAGAACCCGGCTCTATATAGGGGGGACCCATCTGCCTGCTGGCCGGGGGGGTTGAGAAGGACAGAGGAGGGCAAGGGGGAGGGATGGGAGAAGAGGGAGGGGTGGGAAAGCAAGGAAAACACAACACACATTTGGATACATGTATGACAGGATATGTGACACAGACAAAGTATAAGCTAACATTGAAAACTGACTCATAGTTTACTCTTATGATGTACGGCTCTGACATTAAACATACTCCATATATAGCTAGCAGTAAAATTCAAACAGTATGTAAGTTAGCATAACAGTATAGTGAAGGCGATGCAGAGTTGACTGGTGGAAAAAGGGGAGTTGGAAGCAGAGGGCTGGAGGAAGGTCAGCAGCAGCATCCCACAGTGGACATGATGGAGACTGGACCAGCTGGTGGAACATCAACCACAGATCTGAAGCATCCAGCTCTGGGACCAGGGACACTCAGAGAAATTCCCTTTTAAGAAGCTGCAGTCACAGAATTGATCGTGTTTTTATGAATTAATCGATCAGATTCATTGACTATCAGAAGAGCTGCTCACTAATCGATTGGTTTCTTTGTGTTCTGTGAATGTTCCAGAGATGTTTCTGTCTGAGCCGGACCATGAAGTCCTCCTCTGGAGAGTCTGACCTCCGATGACCTCTGATGACCTCCGGCATCACTTCCTGCTCCGTCGTCATGTCTCCACGGAAACGGCCGCTGGTCCCGGTGGGCAGCCGGAGGAAGGCGTCTGACGACGTGTTCCCGTTCGACCTGCTGCCGGTGGAGTGCCGTCTCCACGTCCTGTCCTTCCTGGGCGAGGTGGACAAGTGCAGCTGCGCTCTGGTCTGCCTGAGCTGGAGCCGCCTGGTCCGGTCCGGGAAGCTGTGGCGGGTCGCAGACTATTCCCGCCGCGGCGTCTTCCACCTGGGCCAGGAGGGGCTGCTGGTGTCCAACCGGGAGTTTGAGCGCTGGAAGGCCTGGGTGCACCACTACACCCACCACCTGATCTCCAGGAGGGCCAGCCTGCTGACGCTGAAGGCCAGCTTCGACCTGGGAGACCGACACAACGGCTGGGCTCAGCTGCTGCGCCACCTGCTGGACAACGTGCACTGCAGGGACCTCAGCCAGCTGGACCTCAACTGGACCTTCACCCTGCTGGAGCCGCTGGACCTCCGAGTCCACTCCAGCTCCCAGCAGGACAGCAGCACCAAGATGGACCAGGTGAGGCCTCCCAGATAGAACATGTCAGGAGATCATCTATCAATAGGTAATCCATTAGTTTCCTCTTCTTCTCACCAATTCATTTATTCATAAAAACGCGATCAGTTCTGTGACTGCAGCTTCTAAAAAGGGAATATTTCCTGCTTTCTTTCTTTTCTCTCTCATATCTACAAGACAGGACGTTGTGCTGCAACTAATCATTGATTTTTTTATCAATCAGTTGATCAATAAAACAAACCAAAACGTACAAAAGTCCAGAAAAAAGCAAATATGCAGTTAGAAATGAAACAAGACAAGAAAAGCGGCAAATCTTTTCTTCTGAGACACTGAATTTAGAAAAATCTTAGAAAATATTCGTCTTTTTTCTCAGTTGTCGGAACCAGAAATCTATCAGCTGTTAGTCGATTGGTTTCCTCTTCTGGTAATCAATGACTGACTGATTTATTCACAAAATCATGATCAGTTCTGTGACTGCAGCTTCTGAAATCTGAATATTTTCTGGTTTATTTCTGTTTTCTTTCATATCTTTGGGTTTTGGACAAAACAGAAGTTTTACTGCAACTAATTGTTTTTTAGCGTCATTTTATCAATGATCGATCAATAAAACAAGCAAACGGTTCTGATCAAGAAAAAGTCCAAAAAAACACCAAGGAACGTTGGAAAAGCTCGACATAGAACGACTCAAAGCAAGAAAAACGAGACAGAATGAGACGAACGTCGAGTTCTTTCTGCTGCTGGACGGAGGTCCACTTTGAGCTGCTTCATTTCTGGTTCTAACTGTGGTTCTGGTTCTGCAGGTAACCAGCTTCCAGGACCTGCTCTCTAAGCTGACCCAGTCCTGTCCCCGGATCTCGAAGCTTCGGGTCCACTTCGACTGGTCCGACCCGTCGGTGGCGCTGCTGAGCCGCTTCCAGCAGCTCCGGGTTCTGGAGCTTAAGTACTTCTGGGTGTTTAAGGGCGTCGCCCCGGCAACGCTGCAGACGCTGACCTCGGCGCTGCCCAACCTGCGGGCCCTGACGCTGCACATCCTGGTCCCCCTGAGGACCCTGGGGACGTCCTACAGCCTGGAGTCCTCGTCCCTGGAGTTCCTGGACGTGTCCCCCAGCCGGGGTCTGGTCTTCTCCCGCCTCCGGCTGCCGGCGCTCCGGGAGCTCCGGGCCAAGAAGATCGTCCGCGGAATCACGCTGGACCGCCGGACCCGGCTCCGGATCCAGAGCCGCTGGCCCTGCCTGTACCAGGTCCTCCGGGACGGGACGCCCCGCCTCCAGGTCCTCAACAACGAGAGGCTGGGGGCCGGCTGGAGGGACCACACCTACGGGGACCTGGACTCCATCCTGGACCAGTCCTGCTACTGCATCCAGCACCTGGACAGCTGGCTCTGGTAGACCTGGACCAGAAACCTGGACCTGGACCACAAACCAGGACCAGCTGCTCCAGTCCAGACCCGGACAGGAACCAGACCAGGAGCTCCTCAGTTCCTCCGTTTGTCTCCAGAGGCTGAAGAACGTCTTAAAGTCCAGAAAAAGGCGAAATATTTCAGGAAGAACGTCAGAAAATATTCAGATGTTTCTGAAGAATCACTTTAAGCTGAAAAACCCAAAAACACATCAGCTGGTTTTTATGGTTTTCTATTATTTATAGATTTGTTTGCTCATTTTTTAATCATATATATATATATATTATTGTAGTTCTTTTAGTTTTATTTATTTTTGGGCTCATATTTTTCTCTGTTTGGCTTAAACGTTGTAACTTCATCTTAAGTCCTGAAACGTTTCAGGAAAATCGTTTAAAATCTTGACAAATTACAGATTTATCATCAAATTATCGGCTTTATTCAGAGGATAGTTTCAGTTTTCCTCCTAGAAATTCTGTTTTTCCCACAAATATTCCACCTTTTTAAAACCATTTCTAATTTATTCTCTGGATGTTCCGACGTGGTTCTGGAAATAATCACATTAAAAAAAAACTTAAAATATTACACCTTAAATCTCAAACTGTTACAAAACAGTTCTTTTTTTTAAATAATCTTTTTATTCATTTCTATTTTATTCTCATCAGTTTCAAAATATTTCTCCACATATTTCCGTCTAAAAATATTGCAGCTGCATTCTCAGAATATTACAAAAATATTTTTCAGAAAATTGCATCTTTTTTAATTCTAAAAATCTTCTAAATCTATTCCAAAAATGCAGTATTATAAAGATCACATGATTATTTTCTGCAACTTTATTCTGAAAATATTACAGCTCATTTCCACCATTATTTAAAAAAACAACAACAAATTTTGTCCTAAAAATATTATTGAGAATATTTCACATTAATTACCTGAAATTACAACATAATTAGCAGATTATTAAACATGAATTTATTAAAATATCTACATTCCATTTTTTAAAATATTCCAACTTAATATTTCTTGAAGTTGTTCCCCTCATAATTCTGAAAATATAACGACGTCATTCTCAGATTATTTCTCAAAACATTCCAGGATATTGTTTGAAAATTGTACTTTTTTATAATTAAAATATTGCAGTTTAATATTCCAACTTTTACTGTTTATTTTAAACATATTGTGACTGTATTTTCAGAATATTTCACATTAATTACCTAAAAAATACAACATAATTAGCAAATTATTAAACATTAATTTATTAAAATATTTACATTCCATTTTTTAAAATTACAGCTTAATGTTTCTTGAAATTGTTCCCCTCATAATTCTGAAAATGTTTTGTCTGTTCTCTTGAAATAAAAGGACGTCATTCTCAAATTATTTCTCAACGTTTTGCAGAATATTTCTTGGAAATTTTGCTTTTTTATTAAAATAAAATATTGCGGTTTAATATTCCAAACTTTGCAGTTTAACCTAAAAATATTGTGACTGTTTTGAGAATATTTCAGATAAATTATCTAAAAATTACAGCATAATTATCACAATATTAAACATTAATTAATTAAAATATTATGATTCCATTTGTTAAAAAAATATTACAACTTTATTACCGAAATATTTCTCAAAAAAATTGCAAGATCTTTTTACAAAATATGTCTTCAAATTATTTCCCGTAAAATGCTGAAAATGTTTTAACTCTTTTCTTAAATTATAACTGCGTCATTCTCAGACTGTTTCCCAAAACGTTTCAGGATATTTCTTAAAAGTTGTGCTTTTTTTCCAAATTATAAATGATTGTATCCTGAAGTTTAATTCTAATAAAATATTCCAGTTTAATATTCCAAATTTTTCAGTTTATTCTAAAAATATCGTGTCTGTCTTCTCATAAAAGTTCATCCTGAAATATTTAGCCTTTTTTCTCGGCCTCAGACCTGCAGAAAGCCGACTGAACAGCTTCTGATTGATGATTGATGATTGATTACCGATCAGCTGTTTCTAATCATCAGATCCCAGAAACTGGTTTTATTCTGAATGTTTTCTACGTTTAACAATCAGGACTTGAGGAGCAAACAGGTTGAACTGATCGTTTTATCTCCTGACTGAACTTCCTGTTGTTTGTTTGTTTGTTTGTTGTTTTGCTTCCTGAACTGAAGGACGTTTAGAAACTCTTTGCACATGTCTGAAGGTCGTTTTATTCCTCGTTTCTGGATGTTTGTTTGTTTGTTTTTGTTTGTTTTTTAGCTGCTGTTACGTTTTCCTTCACTGAGGTTCATTTTTAATTAAAGTCCTGCAGCTCTGAGGAACCAGAACATGAAGGAGAGAAAAATAAACAATTCTTTGATTATTTATTGTTATTTATGACATGTTTTGAAACCTTCAGAATGGTCAGAAATGTCTCCCAGTGTGTCCAGGACGGCTTCAAACTGGACGCAAATCAATCAAACTGAGTCCAGATTTACTCTGAAGGTTCCCTAAAAGACCGAAATCTGTCCAAAATATATCAACGTTTGTCAAAAACTGACCTGAGATCTGTGTCAAATGGCCACAATGACAAGAAAAATCTTTGAAGACATGAAATGTAAACGACTGCTCTGTTATCACTGAAACATTTTCTTCATTGAGGTTCGTTCTAATTAAAGTCCTGCAGCTCTGAGGAACCAGAACACCACGAAGAAAAAGAGAGAACGATGGAAAATGTGTTTAGAATGACTCAAACTTTGCTTCAGATGTCAAAATATTGTGAAAAATGTCTCAAACATTTGTCCAAATCACTCAACAGTTGTTTAAAATCATAAAAATCTGTTTTAAATGAAGTGAAAATTGTTTAAAATGAGTGAAATTCATCCAAGAACCACGTCTAAAGTGACCTTCTCCTCAGATTGCTCAATGTTTAGCTTTTATGACCAAAAAATCATCTTGAATGACTGCAACGTGTCTGAAATGACACAAAACCAATTTAACATGACAAAAACTGCATAAATGACGTGAAACTTGTCTGGAATTAGAATAATTCTTCCAGAATTACTTCAAAATGATCTGAAAAACACTCAAAACTATTTTGAAATGACAAGATTTGTCCAAAATTTGCTCAAAATGATGTGAAACTTTACAAGAATTCCTCCAGAATGCCTTCAGAATGTTTAGAAATGATTCAAACCCAGTTTAAAGCGAGCAGATCTGTCCAACAAGAGGCCAGAAGAGTTCAGATCAGTCGACTGGTCTGAGGTTACAGGACCAGAATGAAGGGAAAATATTTACAGAAAAACTATCAGATAAAGTAAAAAGGTTTTAAGGTAAAATTAAATGGTATTAAAATTATTTTCAAAATTAAGTTTTGATTGTTTAAGAAGGTTTCAAAGTTCCAAAACGCATATTTCTCTTTTTAAGCTCAGATTTGCTGATTTTTCCTGATGTAACCGAAAGTCACACATGATGCATTCAAGAACCATTGGAAATTTGAGACCCTGCTGATTTTTCCTGTTTTTGTGATTTATTTTTTTAAAATCTCTCCTTTCAAACCTGCAGGTGGGTTTCAGGGTCCAGCGGGTTTTGATTTTTGATTTTTCCCTCCAGTGTTTCTGCAGTTCTCCTCATGGCCAGCAGGAGGCGCTGAGCTCCTCTGGAAACCTCTCCAATGATCAGCTGCAGAAATGTGTGGAATGTTTTCGGTAAAATTACAGGAAAATCTGCAGAAGTTTCCTCAGAAGAGCCGAGAAGTTCAGACCGTGAACTCAACACCGATGAATGGAATTAAAAGCTGCAGAACAGAGGAAAAAAATCTGTTAAAAAAGCAGAAAATGATCCATAAAAAGTATAAAATAACCTCAAATATCTGCAAATAAAGAGAATTCAGATGATTTAGATCAGGGAACATGATGAAATTTTATGATAACGTCATAAAGACACAGTTGACTCTTTATAAAAAATGTGTTGCTTTTTCCAGTTAAAGGGTAAATAAATTATTATTTTATATCAAATATTTGTGATTTAAGAAAACTAGAAAAATCTGTTTTAAAACATGTCACAAAAAAACGTTTTAATTCTTCATTTACGTTTATTTTATTATTTCAAAAAATATAAAATATAGGAAAAATTATTCTATTTTCTGGTGAGTTAAATTCAGTTTTAAAAACGGGTAATTTTTTTTGCAAGTTTTTAAAGAAAAAGATGTCGATTTAAAAAATAAATTTAAAAACTCATAAGTTTCCTTTTTCACAGATTAAAAAAATCAAATCCTATTTTTTAAAATTTTAATCTCTTCAAAAAAAATCTTAGGTTTCTTGTTTAAATAGATTTTAAAAGTAATACCTATAACGTTAGTTTTTTAAAGACTAAAAAATTAGATTCCTAAAAAAAGATTCTGTGTAGAGATTTTTGTTTTATCAGATAAAAAACAAAAATATGACAGAAAAAAACTTCCCTGGTTGACAAATATAAAAATAGAATATTAAAAAAAAAGCTCTGAAATGAATTTACTCAGTTTCTTTATTATTATTATTATGATTGTTATTATTTGTTATTATTATTATTATTATTATTGTTGTTATGAATACTAAAAAAAGTCCCTATCTGTAGATATCAGGTCTTAAGAGGTTAAATGAAATCATTAATGATAAATTTAATGAATGTCCAACATCAGATCAACTTTATTGATCCTAAATATGTTTTTGTTCTTTGATCAGAAATCTGTTAATCAAATAATAATAGAAAAATATCAGCTGGAAAATAAACACACAAATACATCAAATAAACATAAAACACCGTAAAAGTCCAAAGAAATATGTCAAAAATAATCTGAGAATAATCAGCAAAATGTGGAGGTTCTGGTTCTGGTTCTGGATCTGGATCTGGTCCTCTGTGTTTTTCTCGTGCTGACTCTCAGAGGAGGATCTGGGCGGGGGGGGGGGGGGGGGGCGGGGGGGGGGGGGCGGGTCCAGGTGAGGATCTTTATGAGCTGCTGCTCTTTGGACCTCAGACCAGAGTCAGTCCTGCTGTTAGAGAGACCAGAGACCAGGACCAGAGACCAGTTCTACTGCGGTCCCCCAGCATGCCCTCTAAATCCGGTCTCTCCAAGGCTTTCGCCGCCGCCTTCGTGGTTCTGACGGTGTCGGTGATCTGCGCGACCGTTACCATGGTGATCCTGTACCAGGTCCAGATGAAGGGGATCAACCCCACACCCCGGCCCACGGCCCCGAACACCGCCGAGCCTCCTCCGCCGGTGCTGCGGCTGCCGCGGAGCCTGATCCCGGACCACTACGACCTGGTCCTCCAGCCGCAGCTCTACACCCGGATCATCCATGAGGTGAACGTCACGAGCCCGAACCAGACCCTGGTCTTCAACGGGACCTCCACGGTCCACTTCCGCTGCGTCCAGAAGACCAGCAGCATCTTCATGCACAGCCGGGACCTGGAGGTGTTCGGACCGGTCCTCAACGACACCGACACCAAGAAGTCTATGCGGTCCAAGGTGAAGGTTCCGGACGAAGAGTCCGGGTTCCTGGAGCTGGAGCTGGACCAGAACCTGGAGGTCGGAGGGAACTACAGTCTGCGTCTGGATTTCAGAGGACAGATCTCCCAGAACCTGGATGCGCTTTTTCTCAGCGAATACCAGGAAAAACCGACAGAAGGAGAAGACTCCGGAACCGACAGGTGAGTCCTGATCCACTACAGGTCCTGATCCACTACAGGTCCTGATCCAGTAACAGGTCCTGATCCAGTAACAGGTCCTGGTCCACTACAGGTCCTGATCCAGTAACAGGTCCTGATCCAGTATAGAGGAAAATATAAAATAAATAAAATCATCTGAAGTTTAATTTCGAGACAAAAAATTATAAAAATCTATGAAAAGAAAAAGCAATTCAAACCAAATCAGACTCTAAAGTTTGCTTTAAGACAAAAATAATCCTGGAAATAGTTTGAAAGAAAAATATAGATTCCAACATAAAATAAATAATAAAATAAACTCTCTTAAGTTTCTTTTTAATGGAGTAAAAATCCAATTTTTGTATCATTTTCAGTCATTCTTGAAACGTTGTGGACTAATTTTGTGGATCATTTTTGAGTCGTTTTTGGTGAATTCTGATTAATTTTGGACAATTTTCTGCTCATTTTCAACTAACTTTATGTCAACTTGGATCTTTTCTCTTCATTTTGGATCTTTTTTTTTTGTCTTTGGGATCATTTTCGAGTCATTTAGGACAGATTTAATGTCATTCTGAACACATTTTCTGTAATTATGGATCAATTTAATGTCATTCTGGACAGTTATCAAGTCATTTAGGACAACATTTCTGGTTGGGGAACAATTGAGTCATTTTGGAAGGTTTTTGTCATTTTCCGGACAAATTCTAATAATTTTGGGACAATTTAGTGAAATTTTGCACTTTTTGCATTCTATTGTCATCTTTTGAGACATTTTTGACAAATACTGAGACATTTGGGATGGTTTTTGTGTAGTTTCAGCCAAGTTTCATGTAATGTGACCAACTTTTAGTAAAAACACGTCTGAGTTGTGGTAAAAACTGACCCCAGATCAGTTTTACTTCCATCCAGGTGTCAGTCTGATGATAATCCAGATTTCACCAGGCAATTTTTGAGTCACTTTGGGTGAATTCTGAACAATTTTCTGGTCATTTTCAAAAAGTTTTTGCATCAACTTGGATCTTTTCTCATCATTTTGGTTCATTTTCAAGTCATTTAGGACCAATTTCATGTCATTCTGAACTAATTTCCTGGAATTCCTTCAGACATTTTCTAGTCATTGACCGTCCTTTGTCCTCCTGATCACTGACTCTTTGCCTCTCAGGTGTCTTGCTGCCACTAATCTGCAGCCGACGGACGCTCGGAGGTTGTTTCCTTGTTTCGATGAACCCGACATGAAAGCTACCTTTAACGTCAAAATCATCCACAGACGAGACACCACAGCTCTGTTCAACACCAAGAAGACAGGTAGGAAAAAAACAGCTGGATGTTAGCTGTGATGATTAATACCAGGATGGAAGATGTCCTCACTTCCTGTTGTTTCTCTCAGTCTCCAATTTGGAAAATGAAGATTGGAAATACACTTGTTTTGAAACCACGCCGAAGATGTCCACCTACCTGTTCGCCTTCACCGTGTCCGAGTTCACATCGGAAGCCTCACACACCACCGGCAAACGAGTCACAATACGGGTAGGAAGAATCAGCTGGAATCTCTTCAGATTTTATTAGTTTGTTATTTGGGACAAAAAAAACTAAAAACACCCGTGAAATCGATTTCAGAGTTCAGTTTCTCTAGTAATTTTAACTCCCTCAGTAGCTACCATCCAACCGAACAACTAGCATCCCCAGGCTAACTTCTACACTAACAACTAGCATCCCTAGGATAACAAAGCTACAATCCTTAGGTTACCAACTAGGATCTAGGATCCCGAAGCTAACAACCAGCCCAGGAGCTCCTCTGAACCTGGTTTCCTGCTTTGCTTCCTGGTCCTGGAATAACCTCCAGAAACCAGACAGCTAAATGACTTTGTCTCCTTGTTGGAGATTGCTTAAGGTTCTTTAATTTCAATATGAGTAATTTTGAACAGTTTTGAACACCTTTTTGATTACTTGTAAACCTTCAGTCCTTTAAAATGACTTCACATATGTTTTTAAAGGGGGAAGTACTAAAATTCCCACTAATAACTGTGAAAGTGAACTTGTGTGTTTTACAGACATTTGCTCGTCCTGAAGCCACAGAAGCAAAGCACACCTCCTACGCTTCCCAGATCACTCCAAAGATCCTGGAGTTCTATGAGAGGCGCTTTGGAATTGATTATCAACTGGGCGAACTCGGTAAGACTCGATGCACCAGGATGGATCTGGCATCCTGCAGCGTCCAGTTGACCTTTATGTGGAGACGTAGCTCAACTAGCTTCTTCCTACGAGATCTTAGGTGGACATTGAGCACTGAGTCAAAAAATGATTCGACTGATTTTTTTCATCGAAGCAAAGCCTGTTTTAATTCAACAACTTGGAGAACTAGCATGGTTAGGCTAAAAAAGTAGCATCCCTAGACTAACGACAAGCATCACTAGACTAGCAACTAGTATTCCAAGACCAACAATTAGCATCCCTAAGCTAACAACTAGCATTCCTAGTTTAACCTCTTAAGCCCTGGCCATATTTTCAGAAAATTTTCTTCGGCCATCCTTAGACTAACAACTAGCATCCCGAAGCAAACAACTAGCATCCTAAAGTCAACAACTAGCATTCCTAGTTTAACAACCACCATCCTGAGGTTAAAAATTAGCATCCTCAGACTAACCACTAGTATTCCTAGGCTAACAACTAGTTACACTAGGCAAACTAATAACACCTTCATGCTAAAAACTAGCATTCCTAAGCTAACAATTAGACTAATGATTAGCATTAAATAAAGGTTAAATAACAAGATTGACTTTTTACTAATGTTACCATGAATTACACATTAATTACACATTTTATTACCAAATTACTGCATGATTTAGATCTCACAATGAATGAGGTATTTATTATTCAGTATGTTTTCTACTGTGTGGTTCGTAGCAAATGTACATCTAGACCTCATGGTTTGTTGGTGTCTGTGCTTGGTTCAGACCAGATTGCGTTGCCGGACTTGTACCCAGCAGCGATGGAGAACTGGGGTCTGGTAACGTATCAGGAGGGTCTCCTGCTGTATGAAGAAGGCGTGTCGTCGCTGCTGCACAAGGAAGACGTCGCCGGCATCATCGCACACGAACTGGCTCATCAGGTCAGACAACAAACCCAGAAACTCCACGTTTTATACATTTATGGTTCCAACATCTGACTTCCTGGCAACTCTGAGGGCGTTTTCGGTAAACAGAGATAATAAATGACTAAAATATGGTTTTAGAGGAGCAAATAAAGAACATTTACAGACATGCGCAACATGTTGTGCCACAATTAAACCCAACTGATCCGTCCGACTGTGGATTTTCATTCTTCTTACGTTTACTGACAGTTTCTTTCTCTGTGTTGATGGCTTCTTGTTTCTTTCATGTTTTCCTACCTGGGAATTTTAGTGTTTTCACCCTCAAAAAACGCCATGTGAAGCAATTTTAATGGTTCAGTATCTCCAGAAATAAAGCTGCCCGCCAAGAAGTGTGGTGAGAACAGACAGACTAGCTCAATCAGATCACAGTGACTGGATGGATCAGCAGAGGACAGTTTCATTATTTTTATTTTAAATGTAAAACAAAAAGTGCAAACTTTTCAAACGAATGTGGGATATATCCTGTTGTTTTTGCTATGTTGACTTAAAATCCGTCAGAAACGCTTCAAAATTGTTCTACAGCCATGGCCATAAGTTTGGACACAAGTACCATGACGCTTGTGAATCTTAGAAAATACCACAAAATTGTCACTTACAATACAGTACACAACTCCTGAGAACTATATTAAGTTTCATATTTAAAAAAACATCAAAAGAGTTTGGTGTCATTTTGTTATTCTTACCAAATCCGGTTGTGAAAGTACTGCATTTTTTTTGTTATTTTCTTCTAATATTATGTTTAGGGAACAAAGTTATTCCAATTGTTGGAATTTATTGATAATATTATATCCCTTGTTGATTTGTTGACTAATTAAACTGGTGCTGTCAAAAAATATTAGTTATGTTCTGTAATAGACATCAAAACAGACATAGGAAGCCATGCTGTGTCCAAACTTATGGCCATGGCTGTAAATGACAATAATAAACAATAATAATCTCCAACCCAGACTGGTCTAGTGTCTCCATAAAGTTCCTGTCAGTGTTTATCTATGGATGGATCCATATTTTCATTAAAATCCAGTCTCTGGTCCACATTTCTCCAACTGTTGAGGCTCTACATCAGTAGAATCTGATGGTTAAAGTTTGACCAGACAAGGTTCCAGTTTTTAGATATTTTGACCTAAAATCCTTTAAAATTTGTCCAAAAACCTCAACATTTGTCCAAAATGACTCAACTGTTACCCAAAATGACCTGAAACTTGCCTAAAATCAACTAAAATTATTCCAAAGTCATGCAAAATGTATTCAAAATGGCAATAATTATTAGTTACTGGGCCTTAAAAATGAAAAAAATTCCAGTTTTAAGATATTTAGAATTGACAATACACCACTATGAGGACATTTTTTTTAGATAAAGCCTTAAACCCTTAGGCTCTTAATGACTTCCCAGGTTACTTGTTCTTTAATGGGAGAATCCCCAAATTCTCAGGTCCGAAAACATACAAAACCCTCAAAATATTTTATAGAACTTCGTTTTGAATCCAGAAATTTTACAATAGCTGTCCTTCAGTGCTGATAAATGACTAAAATGTAGAACATCTGATGAGCAAGTAAAGGTTGTGCAACAAAAAACACACTTAATGCATCTGACTGTGGATTGTAATTATTCCGTGAACCTCCAGTGTCCTTCTGTGTTGATGATTCTTCTGCTTCATGTGACAGTGGTTTGGGAATCTGGTGACGATGAAGTGGTGGAACAACGTCTGGCTGAACGAAGGCTTCGCCACCTACATGTCCCACTTTGCAGTGGACGCCGTTGAGCCGATGTTCAGAATGGTGAGTTCACGCTGACAGACGTTCCTCTGTTTGTTGCTCAGTCTATTAGAAAAGTGATATGCTGCACATAAAGGTTGCCACCGTTGCACATGGACTGAATCACCAGGTCAGACAATAAACCCAGAAACTTTTGTTGATCTGTTGATCCAGCATCGGACTTACTGGCAACAGAGCTAATAAATGACTAAATTATGGTTTTAGAGGAGGAAACAAAGAACATTTACAGACATGCTCAACATGTGGTGCAACCATTAAACCCATCTGACTGTGGGTGTTTATTGTTCTTCCATTGACCTCCAGGTTCCTTGTGTGTTGATGATTCTTCTGGTTCATGTGACGGCAGTTTGGGAATCTGGTGGTGTGGTGAACTGTTAAAATGTGGATCAGATGTTCCTCAGAGTTCCTGTTTCTATTCAGTTTTCCATCACAGAGGAGGAAAGAAACCGGGGGGGTTGGGGGGGGGGGGGTCACGACGTAAGTAAACGGAAGACGGGCCCGAACATTCGGCTCGGTTCTTAACGTGCGGGGGGTGGGGGTGGACGGTCCGCACCAGGCGAGGGGATATTAGGAACGGCCGAAGGGAGGACACGGTGGCGAGACGAATACTGTTCGCGCGAATATTTGGATCTCAAAACTAATATCCGGATACCACCATCACGACCGGATATTCAGATATTTGGGTCCAGCCCTAGTTTTCTGTTTTGTTGTAATGATGAGATTTGACACAGCCGGTAAAATTACAAGCTTTTAAAATCTAAACGCATTGTTCCAGATTACATCAGTGGTTTCCAGCCTTTGTTGAAAATATACTGAACAACACTCATGTTGATTTGAAAATATCTGGTTATTTTAAATCTTTTTGACCTTGTTTTGGTGTCTTTAAAGTTGTGTTAGTGTCTTTGAGGTAGTTTAGTGTCTCTTTGTGGTTGTTTTGTGTGTTTGTGGTTGTTTGAGTCTTTTAGAGGTTGTTTTAGTGTCTTTGAGGTTGTTTTGAGTCTCTTTTTGCATAGTCGTTGTCTTGTTTTGTGCTAAACCACCGTTCTTGTCTTTTCTTGAAATACTTCTTGGAATAACCCTAAATATGTCAAATCTATCCACTACACTGAAACATGGTTTATTAACAATTAAAGATGATGTTTTTGGATCCATCAATTAGTGGTTTGGTCTCTAAAGTGGTGAGAAGTGTAGATCAGTTAGTATATTGTCACAGAGGAAAGAAACCAGAAAATATTCACAGTGAAGAAGCTGAAATGAAAGCATTTAGATTTAAAATGGCCCAGTATGATAAATCAATGATCAAAATAGTTGGCGGCTCACCAATTAGTTGATTATTTGATAACCATGGCAGCTCTGCTCTTTTACGGTTTCTTTAAAATCCAATGAGAACAGAACGTGACCTGATGAGTTGTCCTGTATCTGTTTCCTCAGAAAGAGACCTCCATCATGAAAAACCTCCATGCAGCGTTTGAGGAAGATGCTTTGGCTTCCTCTCATCCTCTCATTCCTCCTCGGAATGACATCCACACATCTGACGAGATCATTGGACTGTTTGACTCTATAAGCTACAACAAAGTAAGAGTCAGCACAGCAAACACACAACACAGCTCATGGCAACAGCAGCAACACTAGCTCACAGTCTCGAGATTCAGATCAAAAAGTCTGGACTTCATACTTGATAAATTTGTGTATGTTATGTTTCTCCTGTAGCTGCAGATTAAACATGTACAGTCATGTGGAACATAAGTAAGGCTACAAACTAGAAACTGTAGGCTAACAACTAGTATACCTACACTAAAGCTAGCATTTTCTAGCATTTCTAGGCTAACAACTTGCAACTCTCGACTAGCAGCTAGCATCCCTGAACAAGCGACTACAATCCCTAGGCTAGAAACTAGCATCCCTGCATTAGCAGCTAGCATACCTAGGCTAACAAATATCATACCTACACTAACAGGTAGCATCCCTTGGCTAACACTTACATCACTAAGCAATCGGCAACAGTCTCCATGCTACTAGCTCGCCCCCTGTTACTAACAACACGCATCTCTAAGCTAGCAGCTAGCATCCCAACATGTGATGGGCTTTGCTGACTGTTGCTGATGTGTTGTGACAGTAAACATGTGACCCTCTTTGATGCGCTGCCTTCAGGAGAAACACTTGAATAAAAGCACAAGGAGCTTTTCAGTCGATTCTTCAACATAGTTAGGAACAGATGTCGTGTTTGTCAGTGTAGAAAGGATCTTCAGCCTCGGCATCAGGAGCTTCTGTCGCTTCCTTCAGCAGATGGAACTTCTTGAAGGTTGTCTGAATAAATGTCCGCTGTGTCTGACATAAATCTGCTGAATTATTTGACTATTTTTCCTGCAAAGTCCCTCCAATTTCAGGATGTTTGAGGGTTCTAATCTTGCTCAACCTTTTAGTGGGATTCAGGTCTGGGATCATTTCATAACCCTGCATTTCTTCTCTCTGAGTCATCGCTTGGTGGATCTGCTAACATTTAGATTCAGGCCTCTCATTATCGCCCAGCTCTGGGAGTTAATGCTGGATTCCTGGTGGAACTGATGGAGGCAGCAGTTGAACCTCAGGCCACCAGCTGCTGGAGCTAATGGCTCAGAAACAGCATCTCTGATCCGTCTGTCAAGAGACATGATCCCTGAAGGCCTCAAGTTTCTCCATATGTTCACTGGATGGATGAATGGATGAAAGGATGCTCAGCAAGGTCAAACCATCCTTTCCTTACTTTGTTGTCGGTTTAAAAGTGACGTTGCTCTAAAGTAAGAAACGACAAAATGAACACAATCCACAGAGTCGGTACCTGTTCCTGTTCTAGTCAACGATTATATGCAACCTGATTGTAATTAGACGGACTTTATACATTTCAATTCTCCAGAAGAACAAACCAGAATCACCTTTTTCCTGACGAAGGTCCAGCATTCAAATGTCAGGAACGTGTGAGAAGACCTCCTGTGTCATACGTGTAAATTTAACAAAAATGACCACAAACTGAAGTTAGTTGCTGAATGCAAAGTCTCAAAGAGGATGGACTGTTTGCTTGTTAAAATCTGTTGAACATGTTTGAAGTTTTTGTGGGATGAACTTATTTTTCACCGTGTAATTTGTGTCTTCTCTGCAGGGATCGTTGATGCTGAGGATGCTGGCAGACGTCGTGGGAGAATCAGTTTTCAACGAAGGAATCAACGTGAGTTTTTGACCTCATTCAGAGGCTCAACCTCACAGAAATCCTGCAGACGTCGTGTTTGACCTCAGAACCTCTGGTTGATCTGACGGTTAATGTCAGGATAGAACAAGTTCTGAGAGAAAAGGAATCCACTTCTGTAACCTCATGTCTCTACAGCAGGTTTTCCAACATGGGTGGAGAAGAAAACTCTCACATTTAATGCTTTAATTGTCAGTAGTAAAAAATAAAAAATCTGGCTTTAATTATCTCTGGCTTGGTTTTGCAAACCCAATCTTGCTGAGGGCTTGTGAGGATTCCTGGTGTTACTGATGGAAAAGCAGCTCATTTGGGACTAAATGCTGCAAAATGTGATGAAAGAAAGTGTCCAGAGAAAAGTGATTTTCTACATGGATCTAGAGAAGAAATCTTGGTTTGTTGCATTTCTGTTTGCTTCAGTCAGATCTCGTCCACCTCGCTGTGATTTTAATTGTTAATAATAATGTCAGTGCGGTAATAAGACATGTTTACATCGTGGAGATTAAAAGCAGAATCTGGTCAAACATATATTTCAACACTGCGTCTCTGGGGTTCACAGCTGTTTCGAATTTATTATCCTGCTGTTGGACACTGAACTTCCTCCTGATAATAGTTAAATTGATCGTGGGCTGAAACCGTTACACTTCGTTTTGTGTTTCAGAATTACCTCGAGAAGTTCAAGTTCAGCAACACCGACCAGAACGACCTGTGGAGCTCCATAGAAACGGTAACGTCCTGGAACCACAAATCACATCTCCAAACCTGTTATTAGTTCTAATAATTCTGATGCTGCTGATGTCATTTAGCTTGAACTGAAGTAGGTTCACATCAACATGAAGAGAACTGTGTGTAAAATAAAACCCTCAGAACACATTTCAACTGAATACGAACTGACTTGTGGCTGTTTGCAGGTGAGACGTAACCAATATGGCCTCAGTGTTGAACAGCTGATGACACCGTGGGTCAGTCAGAGTGGTTTTCCAGTCGTCACTATCAACACGACCAACGGAGAAGTCTTCCAGAAACAGTTTCTGTACAACAACACTGCTGAGTCCAGGTACAAAAACACCTCACTTTCTGTACAGTGCACTTTATTCTGTGTTTAATTCCTCTGAAAGGTTAAATATGAATTAACCTCAACAGCAATAGAAAGGAGGAAGGCTGTGGTTTCTGTTACAGTTAAAACTATATGAGGACAAACCTAGCATCTCTTCTGAACAACTAGCATCCCCAGGCTAATAACTACAATCCCTAGGCTAACCACAAGCATGCCTAAAAAACAGACTGCATCCGTAGGAAACACCTAGCAATTCTAGCTAACAATTAGCATCCCTAGGCAAGTTAGTATAATGTCTAGGCTTACAAGTGGCATCACTGGGCTAATAGCTAGCATCCCAAGGCTCGTGACCAAGAATCCCTATGCTAACAACTAGTATCTCAAAGCTAACAACAAGCATCTCCAGACTAAAAACTAACATCCCTAGACAAACAACTAGCATCCCCAGGTTAGTAACAAGCATCCCTAAGCTAACCTAACATAATAATAGATAACAACTAGCATCTGTAGACAATGGACTAGAATCTCTGGGCTAATACTAGCATCCTTAGGTTAGCAACTAACATCTCTGGACTAGTGACTGTACGCTGTAGACTAACAACTAGTAGCCCAAGGCTAGTCACTGGCATCCCTTACTCTAGCTGTTTGCACTTGTAAAGAACAATAATAAAATGTAAATACATGTTATTATAGCATTTGATATGTTGGAGTTACAACAAGCTAAAGCTTTAGCTCAGTGTTCAGCATCAGTAAGCTAATGCTGCTGTTTGTACTGTTGGTTCTGTCCTACTCTGCTAACTCTGAAACCTGCTGAGATGATGTGATTTGTCATTTATAAACTCGGCCCCAGCTGACTCCTGTTGAGCACGATCTCCTCCAGATAGTGAATCTATTTCTTGCTGCAGCTGCCAGACGGACGTTTTCCTGGGAACTGTTCGCTGAATGTTTCCTGACAGCAGATGACTCTTGCAGCTCATTGCAGCTGATTATCCTTTGGCCCTGCAGTGTTTTCTGGCTTTCTTTACGTTGCAATGGTGAAGTTTCGTAATAATTTAACCTTCTGTGACCTGCTCTGTATTGTTTTGGCTTCATTCACCCTACAGCAGCAGATCAGCACACCAGACTTCACGCTCCGAATCACTGCACCTTTATTATGTTTTATGAAAAATGCTTTTTTTCAGATGGATCATGAGCATCCTGGTAATATTAGACTATGTACTAATAATACTGTGTTTTCTGTTCAGGCTGAGCTGGAACGTCCCCATCTGGGTCATGTCCTACATATCTGAACCTTCTCTGGTGTGGCTGGAGGCTACCCTAGAAACTGGTAACACACCTGAACACAGACTAATGCAAAAACACATTTTAACAGCTTTTGTTTCCATATTTGACAAGAAACTGAGCAGTTTAATTTAGATGATGGTTTTTGGTTGGTTACACAACACCAAGAATGGATGTGAAAGTACCACAAAACAACCTCAGAGACACACAAACCTTTAAAACGACTCCAAGGGACTTCAAAGACACACCAAAGCTCCATAAATATGTGTAAAATGACCATGAACAAACATAACAATGGTAAAAGGACAACAAAATGACTTTAAATGTTTGCAAAAATATATAGAATGACCCTAGAGAGACCCAAAACAACAAACAATAGATTTTAGATGACTACAGCAGATGTGACACGACCACAACACCACCTGAATGAAATACTGGAGACTCAAAGTAACCACAGAGAGGAAACATGGTCACACAGAGAGACAGAGTTGTCAAAAGTGACTACAAAGAGACAAAAAAAGACGATAAACAGAAGTGAAATGACCACAAATAGATATAAAACAACTGTGAAGAGACATGAAGTGACTACAAAAAGACAGAGACTACTGAAAACTTTGGAAAATGACTGCAAAGAAATCCACAATGAAGGAAAAACTATCATGAAGAGACATTAAAAACTACAACAACATGTAAAATGACCAGGAGCCCAGAGTCTCCACATCAATCCACGCATGGATTACCTCTTCATTTTTCTTTGCACTTTTCCATCGGCTTGTGATTTGTAGTGAATTTAGTGTAACGTATTTTGTGTTTGGAACAGTGGCCAAAGAAGAATTCATTGCGAAGGACGGCGAGTGGATCCTGGCAAATGTCAACTCTACCGGATACTACAGAGTCAACTACAACCTGGAGAACTGGCAGCTCCTCCTGAAGGTGCTGGAGACCAACCGACATGTGAGTTCTGGACCAGAACTTCACCCTAGCCTAACATCTAGTAACGCAAGACAAAGGCGTAGGCTAAATATTAGCATTTGTAGACTACCAACTAGCACCCCTGGACTAACAGTTAGCATCTGTAGAATAACACCTAGCATTTATAGGTTCTCTAACCCTCTAGGAATTGTGAAAAGACAGTTAACTATTTTAATGACAGTCACTTCTCTGCATGCTTGAAGGGTGGGTTGAGGGTGGGTGTGGGTGTGGGGAGGTATGAGTGTTCCTTTGTGTCTTCTTTGTACTGTATGGGATCGGGGTGGGGGGGTGGAACGGGTAAAAGGTCAGGCATCGTTTTTAATCTGTAAAGCACTTTGTATTGCAATTTCTTGTATAAAAAGTCCTATATAAATAAAGTTTGATTTGATTTCCCCTTGTAGGAATAATTTAATATATTTAAAAAAACCCAGCTAGCATCTCGAAGTAACAGCTAGCATCTCTAAGTAACAGCTAGCATCTCGAAGTAACAGTTAGCATCTCCAAGTAACAGCTAGCATTTCTAAGTAACAGCTAGCATATCTTAATAACAGCTAGCATATCTAAATAACAGCTAGCATGTCTCGGTCTTTCTCATACACTGAACTTAAATAGAGGCACTGATGTCTAAGTTCTGCTGTGGATTTTATGGAAACGTGAAACTGTGACAGACTCAGAGATAACAACCTTAAACCCAGAGTCATAAACACCAACTGCTGGTTAATGTCTTACTTATAAAACCAATAGAATAATCAATACGTATGTGTTTGATATGAAGACGTTTAGTAGAAGTTGTCACATTTCCAGCCTGAAATTTTGTCCTTTTTTTTGTTTTTTTTGCAGCTGATCCCTCTGATGAACCGTGGCCAGCTGATCGATGACGCCTTTAACCTGGCCAGGTGCTGCCTCTGACCCGTTCTGTCTCTGGTTCTGACCCGACCACGTTCTAACCTCTGATCTCTGCAGGGCCAAACTGATCGACGTGACTCTGGCTCTGAACTCGACGTTGTTCCTCCGTAATGAAAGAGAGTTTCTCCCCTGGGAGTCGGCAGTCACTAACCTGCACTACTTCGTCCTCATGTTCGATCGCTCCGAGGTCTACGGCCCCATGCAGGTATCAGCAGCTGCTAATTACTGCTTTATGACGCTGATGGTGGAGCTAACAGACTGAATGCTTGTATTTACGTTCAGCTATGAAACAGATGTGCAGTAAACTTGTTCTCCAGATGTGAATATTCCCTAACCTGTTGTGTAAATGATCTTACAGGAGTACCTGAGGAACCAGGTGGAGGGACTGTACAACTTCTACAGGAACTACACCAACAACTCCACGGTCCCTGAGGATCACTCTGAGCAGTAAGGAAACGTGACTTCACAGAGCCCTCGACTGTAATGAGGTTTTATTGGTGCAGCAGGCTTACTTCCTGGTTAACGGTCTACAGATTTACACATGCTTCGGTTTACAACTTCACAGATTCACAGTGCAGGACAAATGTGAGCAGATGTGGGAGAGTATGAACAGCAAACTGATTGTAGGAGGGTCATTCCAGAACTGGAGGACATTTGGGCTTCAAAATGTTTGAAGAATAAACCTTCTCTTTGACAGTTTTCTGCTCCATATTGATCAATGATAGGTATTGATGGGCTCAGCTTACACATCAATGGTAGCATTTTTATTCCATGTTTTCTGTTCTGTTTGCTAACCCTACTCTAATCACAGTAACAGGGTTGCTAATCCATGCTATTGTGGTCTTTTAGCTTAGTATTTGTTGTGTTTAGCTAATTATTTGTCACTTTTAGCTAACTCTTGTTGACTTTTAGCTTAGTATTTGTTGTGCTTAGCTAATTATTTGCCACTTTTAGCTAACTATCGTCGACTTTTAGCTTAATATTTGTTGTATTTAGCTGGAATGACCTATTAATTAACCTTCAGAGGTCCTTGATTTAGAGACATATTGCTAAATTAACATCACAGTAAACTCTCGAGAAAACAATCCAGGAGATATTTTTTCAAAAACTTTTTTTTAAAACCAGGTTAAAGTAATTTATTGTGAAGATTAAAGGTGCACTCATCACTCTGCTTCTTGCTGCTGGTCTTCTGCTTCCTGCTGCTGGTCTGGTGCTTCCTGAGTCACAGTTGCACTGGGCTGACTGTGGACCACCAGCCGAAGCTTTTTTCTCAGTCTTGCCATCAGAGCTGGTCTCCTGGGTGCTTTGGCACCACTCTGCCAGCTGTCTATAGCTTGATCTGGGTCAAACTCTCTGACTGAGGATGTACACATCTGGATTGTCATAATGTTGTCCAGGGTGTTGGCAGCCATTCTGGTTCTCCTGTTAGGGCTCGACACACGGGGAGCGACAGTTGAGGGGGGAATGCGAAAGTCATCGCAACAGGAGATAAATTCAACACACGGTGCGCGATACTTGGCAGCGGCAGGCGACGGCGACAAACGGCGCGCTGTGCAAAAGCACAGGTCGCTTGTCTCCCTCACTTCTGATTGGCTGTGAAATTGGAGGGATTTTTTACGTTTTCAAAGAGTTTCATGACAGAAAAGCATAAAGATGATGAGCCAGAAGATATTGCTTGATTTAGCCAAAATTTTACTATTGACATTAGCTTATAAAAGAAAGAAACAACCCTGGGTCCATGCCATTTTGCAATATCGGAAAGAGCGTGGAGAATACCACCATTTGATGCCAGATCTCAGAAAAGATCCAGAAAAATTCCGGGCATACTTTCGCCTTAGCCCAGAACTTTTTTCCAAAACGGACCATTAATGTATTGGAGCGGACTGTACTGTGTAACATGCTGTAAGCTCATTGGTCAGTGAGTGAAACTCGCTGATTAGTTGAAGCTCCAGGCGACAGCTTGCCTAGCCGCGCTAGACAACTCATGGCAATGAATTTAATTCTCTGCCAGGGTGGGTCTAGTTACCCTCCATAAGGCTCGAGGCTGGATTCTCCTAAAACTGGCCGGACCAATCACCATGAAGTGTAGAGTCAGAAGGCGGGCGTAACTAAGTGACGACAGAGGCGCGACGATTCTGACAGAAACAACCGGAGACAACTAGCCTAGCCGCGCTAGACAACCCACGGCAACGAATTTAATTCTCTGCCAGGGTCGACAACAAAAACGACAACAGTCGTTGAGCTCCATTAGCACCGACTCTGAATAATGTTTCTGTTAACATGTCTGTAATATACTTGAGCTTCACCCATTGACTGTATAAATAAGGCTTCACCGAACTACCGCATCATCTGATTTCCGGCGCTCTAGGAGCCTATTCGTTGCGTTGATTGGTTGTATATCTACCCAATTGCTGCAGAGTGATTTCATAGACAACCTTTTAGCCCGCCTCCCTCCCTGTCGAGCGTGCCTGGACCCTTGTGCCTTCAGAAACATGGGTCTAGCTGGCTAGGCTAGGCTAGGCGACAAAAGTTGAACATTTTTCAACTTTCTTGTATCGTGTCGCAAGCCAGCGGGTGCACGTCTACGTGAACGCTCGCGAAATTTCACATGCACGAATGTCACCGTCACGTTGTTGGGAGGGGGGAAAGCGATGTTCGTCTCGTCGCACAGCAGTCATAGAAAATGAATGGAGCGCGACTGTTGTCACCTCCTGTGTGTCGAGCCCCTGGACTGACAGCCTGTGCTTGGGGGGGGGGGCTCACAGCTCGTTGAAAACTAGCTGCAGAATGATCCGAGTTTTCCTGTCAGACTCTCCAAAATGGCAGAATAAGTCGCTAGATTTGTCGCTAGTCGCTTTTGACAAAAAAAGTCGCTAGGACGCTTTGGAAAGTCGCTAAGCTGGCAACACTGCCTGCGCAGAACAAAGCGAAAGGTTAGAAATCTTTCAATTTATTTATTTATTTATTTATTAATAAAATGCTTGTCGCCCGGCCGGGCGATGAGAAATGTATAAATTGTATCTGTTTATCGCCCGGGCATCGTTCTGGTCGCTTCGGGCGACCGCGAACCTTACACACTGCAAACGTAGTGGTAGGTTTTGGGTTTCAGAGGATGAACTCTTAAGTGTATCTCAGGTTATGGGTTACTGTAGAAGCCTTTACTAGATGCATCTGTACTGTTGTTTTATACTTACTGTATAAAATGAAACTGCTTCCTCCAAAGACACAACCAGGTCAACGCCATCTGGATGGCCTGTTCCAATGGACTCCCTGAATGCGTAGAAATGGCTAAAATGAAGTTTGCAGAGTGGATGCAGCCCAACGGAACGAATAAGTACGGATGCTAACTATCATTTCTGTAGCACTCCTTCTGAAATCATCTTCAAAAATGGCCTAACAGCTTTCATTATATTCTGTAGCTTTGCTCTGCAGCAATGATTTAGTGAAGGTAGGTGTCTCTAATCACTTCTGGTGGCTGTTTCTACACTGTCGTGGTTTTCTAAAGCTGCACTTGGCAAAATTTTCATGGAGTGTGTTTTTTTTTTTAAATTATGATCTTAATGCAACTAATGATCAAACTCTGGTGCCTTTACAATTTGTCAGTAATGTGAAAACTGTCCAGGTGCAGCTTTAGAAGACATTGACTCTTCATCATTTGCATGTCCTCATTACTTCAAGACACGTGCATGTACTGATCGTACATGCATGGAAGTGTGGTAATGCATTTGCATGTGTCTACAATTGTGTGTGTTATAATGTGTGCACAGTATAGATACATATATTCACATATAGAGGGATATTTTTCATTTGGAGATAACTTCTAGGTTAGCATTTTTTTCTGACATTACCTGTGCTGTTACTTTTAGCTGTCTTTGTATGACTTTAGCTGCATTGTTAGCTTCTGTCAGTGTCTGTAGCTGCATAGTTTCCTTCTTTCCATAGCTTTAGCTGCGTTGTTAACATCTTTCTATGGCTCTAGCAATGTAGTTAGCTTTGTTCTATAACTTTAGCTGTGTAGTTTTTTCTTTTTTTTCTTCTTTTTTTTATTGCACATTTCAAAAACAAACATTAAGGCATCGTTAACATTGGAATCACAACCGTCAAGTTATTGATAGTCAAAAAATGAGGTAATGATAATAATAATAAATTGAAATAAAGTAAAACAAAAAAGAAACCACAACTGGGGAATTATACCAAGCCAAATTCCGAGAAAAAATCTTCACGAGAATATGCTTGTTTTTGTTCAGTTAGTTTCAAAGATTTGGCAAAAAGACTGAGCTCATTCCTCCAGTGAATGACTGTAGGTTTGGTTTTAAAAAATCTGCATTTATGAATAAAATGTTTGCACAGGATTAATAAATTGTTTACACCATTATCTGTCTTTTTATCTTTCAAATTAATTCCAAATTTAATTTCTTTAAACGTTAAAACAGGTATCTGTATCACCTTGGAGTAAAGCCAAGTCTTAAAGTTTTGCCAAAAACCTTGAATTATATGACAAGAAAAAAAAAGATGTTCCAAATCTTCACCTTCAGTGTTACAGAATATACAATTGCCAGTGTCTATTTTAAACTTATGTTTAAGAAATTCTTTTGAGGGGTAAATGTTGTTTAGGAGTTTTACTGGCAGCTTACTCAATTCAAAATCTGATTTTAACACCTAATTAATAGCTGTGTAGTTGGCTTCCTTGTATAGCGTTAGCTGCATTGCTAGCTTTTTTCTGTGGCTTTAACTGTATAGTTAGCTCCTGTGTATAACTTTAGCTGCATTGTTAGCTTTTTTCTATGGCTTTAGCTGTATAGTTAGCATCTTTTTTATGGCCATAGATGTGTATTTAGCTGTTTTCTATTACTTTATCTGTGTATTGAGCTATTTTCTATTACTTAAGCTAAGCTATGTAGTTAGCATCTTTTTATGGCTTTAGCTGTGTAGTTAACTGTTTTCTGTGGCTTTAGCTGTGTAGTTAACAGTTTTCTGTGGCTTTAGCTGTGTAGTTAACTGTTTTCTGTGGCTTTAGCTGTGTAGTTAACTGTTTTCTTTGGCTTTAGCTGTGTAGTTAACTGTTTTCTTTGGCTTTAGCTGTGTAGTTAACTGTTTTCTGTGGCTTTAGCTGTGTAGTTAACTGTTTTCTGTGGCTTTAGCTGTGTAGTTAACTGTTTTCTGTGGCTTTAGCTGTGTAGTTAACTGTTTTCTAAGGCTTTAGCTGTGTAGTTAACTGTTTTCTAAGGCTTTAGCTGTGTAGTTAACTGTTTTCTGTGGATTTAGCTGTGTAGTTAACTGTTTTCTGTGGCTTTAGCTGTGTAGTTAACTGTTTTCTTTGGCTTTGACTGTGTAGTTAACTGTTTTCTTTGGCTTTAGCTGTGTAGTTAACTGTTTTCTAAGGCTTTAGCTGTGTAGTTAACTGTTTTCTGTGGCTTTAGCTGTGTAGTTAACTGTTTTCTAAGGCTTTAGCTGTGTAGTTAACTGTTTTCTAAGGCTTTAGCTGTGTAGTTAACTGTTTTCTAAGGCTTTAGCTGTGTAGTTAACTGTTTTCTGTGGATTTAGCTGTGTAGTTAACTGTTTTCTGTGGATTTAGCTGTGTAGTTAACTGTTTTCTAAGGCTTTAGCTGTGTAGTTAACTGTTTTCTAAGGCTTTAGCTGTGTAGTTAACTGTTTTCTGTGGATTTAGCTGTGTAGTTAACTGTTTTCTGTGGATTTAGCTGTGTAGTTAACTGTTTTCTGTGGCTTTAGCTGTGTAGTTAACTGTTTTCTTTGGCTTTAGCTGTGTAGTTAACTGTTTTCTTTGGCTTTAGCTGTGTAGTTAACTGTTTTCTGTGGCTTTAGCTGTGTAGTTAACTGTTTTCTGTGGCTTTAGCTGTGTAGTTAACAGTTTTCTGTGGCTTTAGCTGTGTAGTTAACTGTTTTCTGTGGCTTTGACTGTGTAGTTAACTGTTTTCTTTGGCTTTAGCTGTGTAGTTACCTGTTTTCTGTGGCTTTAGCTGTGTAGTTAACTGTTTTCTGTGGCTTTAGCTGTGTAGTTAACTGTTTTCTAAGGCTTTAGCTGTGTAGTTAACTGTTTTCTGTGGATTTAGCTGTGTAGTTAACTGTTTTCTGTGGATTTAGCTGTGTAGTTAACTGTTTTCTGTGGCTTTAGCTGTGTAGTTAACTGTTTTCTGTGGCTTTAGCTGTGTAGTTAACTGTTTTCTTTGGCTTTAGCTGTGTAGTTAACTGTTTTCTTTGGCTTTAGCTGTGTAGTTAACTGTTTTCTGTGGCTTTAGCTGTGTAGTTAACTGTTTTCTGTGGCTTTAGCTGTGTAGTTAACTGTTTTCTGTGGCTTTAGCTGTGTAGTTAACTGTTTTCTGTGGCTTTAGCTGTGTAGTTAACTGTTTTCTGTGGCTTTAGCTGTGTAGTTAACTGTTTTCTAAGGCTTTAGCTGTGTAGTTAACTGTTTTCTGTGGCTTTAGCTGTGTAGTTAACTGTTTTCTGTGGCTTTAGCTGTGTAGTTAACTGTTTTCTAAGGCTTTAGCTGTGTAGTTAACTGTTTTCTGTGGCTTTAGCTGTGTAGTTAACTGTTTTCTGTTGCTTTAGCTGTGTAGTTAACAGTTTTCTGTGGCTTTAGCTGTGTAGTTAACTGTTTTCTGTGGCTTTGACTGTGTAGTTAACTGTTTTCTTTGGCTTTAGCTGTGTAGTTAACTGTTTTCTGTGGCTTTAGCTGTGTAGTTAACTGTTTTCTGTGGCTTTAGCTGTGTAGTTAACTGTTTTCTTTGGCTTTAGCTGTGTAGTTAACTGTTTTCTTTGGCTTTAGCTGTGTAGTTAACTGTTTTCTTTGGCTTTAGCTGTGTAGTTAACTGTTTTCTGTGGCTTTAGCTGTGTAGTTAACTGTTTTCTGTGGCTTTAGCTGTGTAGTTAACTGTTTTCTGTGGATTTAGCTGTGTAGTTAACTGTTTTCTGTGGCTTTGACTGTGTAGTTAACTGTTTTCTTTGGCTTTAGCTGTGTAGTTAACTGTTTTCTGTGGCTTTAGCTGTGTAGTTAACTGTTTTCTGTGGATTTAGCTGTGTAGTTAACTGTTTTCTGTGGCTTTAGCTGTGTAGTTAACTGTTTTCTTTGGCTTTAGCTGTGTAGTTACCTGTTTTCTGTGGCTTTAGCTGTGTAGTTAACTGTTTTCTGTGGATTTAGCTGTGTAGTTAACTGTTTTCTGTGGCTTTAGCTGTGTAGTTAACTGTTTTCTGTGGCTTTAGCTGTGTAGTTAACTGTTTTCTGTGGCTTTAGCTGTGTAGTTAACTGTTTTCTGTGGATTTAGCTGTGTAGTTAACTGTTTTCTGTGGCTTTAGCTGTGTAGTTAACTGTTTTCTTTGGCTTTAGCTGTGTAGTTACCTGTTTTCTGTGGCTTTAGCTGTGTAGTTAACTGTTTTCTGTGGATTTAGCTGTGTAGTTAACTGTTTTCTATGGCTTTAGCTGTGTAGTTAACTGTTTTCTTTGGCTTTAGCTGTGTAGTTAACTGTTTTCTGTGGCTTTAGCTGTGTAGTTAACTGTTTTCTGTGGATTTAGCTGTGTAGTTAACTGTTTTCTGTGGATTTAGCTGTGTAGTTAACTGTTTTCTGTGGCCTTAGCTGTGTAGTTAACTGTTTTCTGTGGATTTAGCTGTGTAGTTAACTGTTTTCTGTGGCCTTAGCTGTGTAGTTAACTGTTTCTGTGGATTTAGCTGTGTAGTTAACTGTTTTCTGTGGCTTTAGCTGTGTAGTTAACTGTTTTCTGTGGATTTAGCTGTGTAGTTAACTGTTTTCTAAGGCTTTAGCTGTGTAGTTAACTGTTTCTGTGGCTTTAGCTGTGTAGTTAACTGTTTTCTGTGGATTTAGCTGTGTAGTTAACTGTTTTCTGTGGATTTAGCTGTGTAGTTAACTGTTTTCTTTGGCTTTAGCTGTGTAGTTAGCCTTCAGACAGACTGCAGTCAGTGTGCTCTCAGTCCTGCGCAGAAACTGCAGCTGGCAGACCTAGAATGGAGTACAGTTACACCAAGTACACATTTAGCAGGTAGCTCTGGACTGGGGCTGCTGCTGTTTTAAAAAGCTGTTGCAAGGGCAGAATACTTTCCTATATAGTGAAATGGACAGATGTTATAACTTAGTTTTGACCAAATATGTGCAACTACTGCATGGTTATAGGGCAGAGCAGAACTTATGATCCAGCAGGTGTGATTCTGGTACAGACCAGAACCAAGGACATGTGAAAATGAGACGTCCTGAGCCTGGTTAGTAAACTCTGTTTGTGTGTGTGTGTGTGTGTGTGTGTGTGTGTGTGTGTGTGTGTGTGTGTGTGTGTGTGTGTGTGTGTGTCCAGCATCCACCCCAACCTGCGCTCTGTGATCTACTGCCAGGCGGTGGCTGCAGGGGGCAAGGCTGAGTGGGAGTTTGCCTGGGACCAGTACCTGAGCTCCAACGTCACGTCTGAGAAGGATCAGCTGAGGGAAGCCCTGTCCTGCACCAGGAAGACCTGGCTGCTCAACAGGTGAACTGTCGCTTCTGCTCACTCCTGCTGACAGCACAGACACACCTGAGCTCAGGTGGATCCCAGCAGAGTGACTCAGAGGCCTCCTTATCTTGCAGATACCTGGAGTACACTTTGGACCCGGACAAGATCAGACTCATGGACGTGGCCTCCACCATCGACAGCATCGCCAGTAACCCGGCGGGTCAGGCTCTGGCCTGGAACTTCATCAGGGCTCACTGGGACTACATCAAAGAGGGGTGGGTCTGCTTCCTCTGAGTCAGGAGCTTTAGTTATCTGAGAACCTGCAGGTCAACCAACCAACACACACCCTACAGAAACACATGCTGCCTGTGGTTTGACGTTGCTGATCGGATGAGTTGGCATCCGTTTAATTCTAGCTGTTTTTAATTGTTAGCGGCTTTCTATGATTTTAGCTGTGTACTTAGCTTTACCTATGTCTTTAAGTATGCGGTTAGCTTTAAAAAATAAAGTTATTTATCCATGTAGCTAATATGTTTTATGGCTTTAGCTGTACAGTTAGCTGTTTTTATGGCTTTAGTTGTGTAGTTAGCATCTATTTATGACCTTTGCTGTGGATTCAGCTGTTTTTCAATTACTTTAGCTCTATATTTAGCGGTTTTCTATGACTTTAGCAGTGTAGTTAGCTTCTTTCTGTAACGTCAGCTGTGTAATTACCTGTTTTTCAATTACTTTAGCTATATAATTAGCTTCCTGGATAGATAGATAGATAAATAGATAGATACTTCATTATTCCCGATGGAAATTCAAGTGTTCGGCAGCTTACATACAACAACACAAAGGCAGGTTAGTAACATTAACATTAAAGGTTAGTATACACACTGAAAATGTTGCTGTACAATGCTATAAAAACACTTCTAATTTTAAAATCTATAGAATACTAAATTCATTAAAATTCAATATACAGTATTTACACATTTCAAGGCATGGTGATTTAAAATGACTTTGACACAGGTAGTAGGAAACCACCTGAGGTGCGTGGACGTGACTTAGCCACGCTGTTAGCTCCTTTAATGACTTAAGATAGTTACTCAGAGGTTTTTCTATGACTTGTGACCTGTTAGGTAATCATCTGACAGAGCAGCGATCCGTCTGATTGCTCTTCCTGGAGGTCGTAAACCGAGTCTTCCTGCTACTGAAGCACAGTTTAGAATACTGATAAAGAACAGACCATAATAAACAGTGAGATATAAAAGCTGTGATTCAGGACAAAGGTTGAACTGCTCAATCTGAGCTGATCATAACTGTGCTTCATAAAGTTTATTATGAGGAAAATAAACAGGAGGCGTTTCATTTCTCAGGTGACACCTGAACGTGACCTGAAGGTTCCATCATCGTCTGACTCATTCTGTCTGCTGCTCCCTCAAATGTTGGCTTTTACTCTGTTCAGGAGAATATTTCAGATCAGCTCTGTCACTTTAAACCTGTTCAGCTCTCATTAGTTAGTACTGAAGTCTTTATTTCAACGGTTGCCTCCATTAACTTTGGATTTGACAACATTTAGGAGTTTACTGGAGCAACGGTTTTATCCGTCACATCTGATAGTTTTAGGGTTAGGGTTAGTTATTTTCAGCTGCATTACTGCTAATTATTTGTCACTATTAACTATTCTTGATTGTTAGCTTGTATTTGTTGTATTTCGATAATTATTTATCACTTTTAGCTAACTATGGTTGACTTTAGCTTAGTATTTGTTGTGTTTAGCTAATTATTTGTCACTTTTAGCTATTCTTGACTTTTAGCTTAGTATTTGTCATGTTTAGTTTAATATTTGTTGTGTTTAGCTAATTCTTTGTCACTTTTAGCTATTCTTGACTTTTAGCTTAGTATTTGTCATGTTTAGTTTAATATTTGTTGTGTTTAGCTAATTGTTTGTCACTTTTAGCTACCTATTGTTGACTTTCAGCATAGTATTTGTTGTATTTAGCTAAATATTTGTTGCTTTACGCTGAATATTATTAACTTTTAGCTTATCATTTGTTGTGTTTAATTATCTGTCACTTTTAGCTAACTATTGTTAAGTTTAGCTGAGTATTTGATGTGTTTAGCTAATTTTTTGTTCCTTTTAGCTAACTATTGTTGCATAGTATTTGTTGAGTTAAGCTCATTACTCCTCCAAGGAACAGCGGAGTTATGTGACGATCACGTACGTTTGTCTGTGAATCTGTTTGTCTGTCTGTGTGAAACATTACTCAGAAATGGACCAACAGATTTGGGTGAAATTTTCAGAGAAGGTCAGAAATGACACAAGAACCAAGTGATTAGATTTTGGCAGCGATGCAGCTTATCGTCTGGATCCACAGATTTGTTCAAGATTTCCCGTTGGGAGATATAGCTGGTGTCGCTGTAACCATGACGTGAACACTGAGTCAGTTACCCGCTGATGATCACATGATTGGATCCTACTACAAATTGATTGTGATTTATCAGTTGGAAATGATATAAGGAACAAATGATTAAACTGTGGGGCGTTTCTGAGTCCCGCTACATGTTTAGGTCATGTATGTAGCAAACCCCAGCCAGACAACGGTGAAGCTCCTGATGGTTCACAAAGCCTTTATTTATGTTCAGCCTTATTTTGAACACGAATTCACCTTCCTATCCTTCACTCCTTTCTTGTCTCCATTCCAGCTGCTTTTAAGTTCAGACATATCCTTTACTAGACAGCAACAGCGTAGAACTGTTTTCTTTCATCTTCACGTGAATTTTCGGACTTTTCTGCAGCGTCTTCGTCATGTCAAGAAACCTCTTCTTAGATAAACACTTCCTGTGTTGCTGGAATGGTTACAAAATAAAAGCCTGTAGCATTAAAAATACGTCTTCAAAATAAAAGCGTGGAGAGAACGGTTATTTTAAGACTAGCAGAACAAAGGCTTGCAAAAGGATGAACTGATCAACAGACCTTTATAAGAGTAACTTATAAACACATAATGTGCACATGCATAACACATGCCTGAGGTCAGCACAAGGTCATTTTTATTAAAGATTTCATCCGCTGGAAATGATACATCAACTGAGCAGCCTTGGTGAAGTACTCTACTCTCTGAGTGCTTTTCTAGTTTAGTATGTCGTCCAAAATGTGAAAAAAAGTCATAGTTTAGTATTTCATTAGACAAATGGTAAGAAGATGTCCAGGTATCGCAGCTGGTTGAGAAGGCGTCTCGTAAACAGAGCTGCATTAGTGCACAGGTTTGATTCCAGCTGATGGCCCTTTACTGCAGGTCTTCCGTGCTTTCCTCTCTACTATTATTACTATTGAAACAAAAGGGCCCTGAAAATCAACTTGGACAAAAACGTCATAGTTTCGAATATCGTCCAAAATGTGACTAAAATGTCATAGTTTAGTATGTCTAAATGTGTAAAAAATGCCGTTTTAGTGAACTGAGCAGCCTTGGCAGAGTACTGCACTCTGAGTGCTTTTCTAGTTGTTTGTTGTGTTTTGCTAATTATATGTCACTTGTAGGTAACGATTATTGACTTGTAGCTTAGCTTTTATCTTTTGCAATAATTAAAAGTTTTCAAATAAATAGCTGACTTTAAACTGTATATTTTAAGTTACAAACATACTTTGAGCATCATTTCTAAAGAAACATGTTACTGTGAACTTTTGTAACATTTCTAAGTTTCTTTTAGTAAATTATTTCAACTGTCACACTGATTAATTTGCCAACAGTTCTAAATTGCTTAAAGTGAAATTAAACTGTTCTATTAATTACTTTAACTTTACTTCTAACTCTGCTTCTAGTTAAATATTTCAACATCTCTATATTAACTGAGTTACTTTTAGCTGAATTTTAAAATGTCTCATTTGTTACTGTGAACTTTTGCAACATTTAGAATTAAATTTAAATGCCAACTGTTCAAACTTTATCCTCATTATTAACATTATAAGTTCATTTTTACTGCTCCATCCGTTATTTTTACGTTTCCCATCAGTTCTAAGAGGCTTTTCTCTAAATCTGAACACTTTTATCTAATTGTTCATCACTAATCTGCTTTAAATCTGTCTCGGTGCTCATCGCTCGTGTTTTACTGACAGTTTTCTTATTTTCCAGAGACACCCCGTTTTTGATTGAAGGCGTCACCAGCAGATTCTCCACACAGTTCGAGCTCGATGAGGTGAGTTTTCAGCCTTCTGTCCTGTTTATACGAGATTATCAGCGTTCAGTAAAGAAACTCTGATCAGAAGGAACGCCCTGATAACGTATCAGACGTCTGCAGGTTTTTACCTTTGAGCCACATGTTCCCGTAAGAACGCTTAAATTAGCATAAAGCTCAACAGTTACGTCATGTTCCTCTGATTTGTTGTCACGTCTGTAGTGACAGAACTCCACATCTTATTTCAGCTAAATTTCAACACTTTATTTCCTTTATTAAAGACATTTCTACAAGTCTCTTCTTATTTTTGACCTTTTCAACACATTACGTTTAGCTCCACTTCAGGTACATTTAGTATTTGTAGTGTTTAGCTAATTATTTGTCACTTTATGCTAACTACTGTTTACCTTTAGCTTCGTAGTTGTTGTGTTTAGCTATTTGTCCCTTTTAGCAACCTATTGTTGACTTTTAGCTTAGTATTTATTTTGTTTAGCTAATTATTTGTCACTTTTAGCTATTGTTGACTTTTAGCTATTATTATTGAGTTTTAGCTCAGTATTTGCTGTGTTTAGCTAATTGTTTGCCCATTTTAGCTAACTATTGTTGACTTTTAGCTCAGTATTTGTTGTGTTTAGCTAATTGTTAGCCCATTTTAGCTAACTATTGTTGACTTTTAGCTCAGTATTTGTTGTGTTTAGCTAATTGTTTGTCCCTTTTAGCTAACTATTGTTGACTTTTAGCTCAGTATTTGCTGTGTTTAGCTAATTGTTTGCCCATTTTAGCTAACTGTTGTTGACTTTTAGCTCAGTATTTGTTGTGTTTAGCTAACTGTTTGTCCCTTTTAGCTAACTATTGTTGACTTTTAGCTCAGTATTTGTTGTGTTTAGCTAATTGTTAGCCCATTTTAGCTAACTGTTGTTGACTTTTAGCTCAGTATTTGTTGTGTTTAGCTAATTGTTAGCCCATTTTAGCTAACTGTTGTTGACTTTTAGCTCAGTATTTGTTGTGTTTAGCTAACTGTTTGTCCCTTTTAGCTAACTATAATTGACTTTCACCTTAGTATTTGTTGTGTATTTACCCTGTTAGCGTAGTTTTTACCGTAATCTGTCCCTTTTAGCTTTTCCAATATGTTTTACTGACTTTCAGGTGCTTGAACTGTTAAATTACTTTGAGCTTTTTCAAGCTTTAGAGCTGAATTTTAACGGTTACGTTGTTTACTTTCAACTTTTCAATGTTTCTTATTTCAACTGTTGTATCGATTCATTTTTACAATATTTCTGAGTCTGTATTAGCTAAATTTTGCGGTTACATCTGTTGATTTGAGCTTTTTCAACATTAATAATGACTTTTAGCTGCTGTGAATATTATTACTGTTTAATTTTTTCATACACATGACTTATATTTACCTGTTTCTGCTTTACAAACAACACTTCTAGCTCATTATTTCTGTTGTTTTGCTGAATTATTTCACCCAAGCAACTGAATAATTACTTAAACGTTTCCATCCACTTTTTTTTTTTTTTTAGTTTTTACAACATTTAGACGTTACGTCTAACTCCATTTGTGTTCCTGCAGCTCATATTTTGTGCGTTTCCAGCCCTTACCAGATGTATTCCATCTCTAATGTGACCGTTGTGTCGCTGCAGTGCGGTGAACCACAGCAGAATTAAACCATCAGAGAGTTTCTTTCTCAGACGTCTTTGTTCTCTGTCTGCAGTTGGAGCGTTTCGCAGCAGATTATGACCTGGGCTCGGCCGATGGAGCGGCTCAGCGGGCCTTGGAACAAACCCGAGTGAACATCGAGTGGGTGAAGGACAACAAAGACGTCGTCCTGCAGTGGTTCGAAGCTCAGACTGCTGCTGGAAACAAATACTAGAACATCAGCGGTTTTAGAGCCTCAGAGCTGCTGAAAAACCCCCAACAGCCGAGGGAATGGAACTTTACCAGAGTAGTTGTTTTTTATGGACCAAGGACTACAGATGAAAATGAGCATGAGGCTAAATCTGGTGCAGCCATCTTTTTAATGTAACTGCACACTGTCCTTTTTTTAAATAAACTAAACTAAAGTTACAAACAGTAATGAGATTTTTCTCCCAGATTGAGGATTTTGCACATAATGGTCATACAGCACACCTTATCAACTCTTAGGATTTCTATATTTATATTAAAAAATCACATTTACTTTGCAAAATCCAGTTTTTCTTGCTGCTGTTGCCTCAATACCAAAAATGATCTGATAATATGCATTGTAATGGATTAATCTCGTAGCAACAAACTGATTCTGGATCAGTTCATATGGACCAGCGTCACCAGTGTTTGCACAGAAACATGTTTATATTATGTTTATTATATATGATGTAATCAAGGACCCAAATTATTGTTGTTACGCTGCTGAAATTATTTTTAATAATAAAATACCACCGTTGTGTTGAAGTGGAGCCTCTTCATTTCATACATGTTATTTTCTGACATTATTGTTTCTGAGTCAGAACTGGAGGACGTTTGGGATTCAAAATGTTCGAAAAATAAACCTTCTCTTTTATAGCTTTCTGCTCCATATTCATCAGTAATACCTAATAAACTATCAAAGGCTTGATTGGCTCACCTTCCACATCAATGGTAGCATTTTTATTCCATGTTTTATTTTTTGTTTGGTAACCCTACTCTAACCACAGTAACAGGGTTGCTAATCCGTGCTAATGTTTATCTCATTATTTGTTCCTTATAGTTAAATATGAATTACTTTTAGCTTAGTATTTGTTACGTTTACCTAATTATTTGTCATTTTTAGCTAACTGTTAGTGACTTTTAGCTTAGTATTTGTTACGTTTACCTAATTGTTTGTCATTTTTAGCTAACTGTTAGTGACTTTTAGCTTAGTATTTGTTGTGTTTAGCTAATTATTTGCCAGTTTTAACTAATAATCCCAGACTAGGAAGTAGCACTCTTTGGCTTGTCATTAGCATCCTGAGGCTAATGACCAGCATTCCAAAGGTTGAAATTAGCATGTCTAAGCAGGTAAATACATTCTTTGACCAGCAACTAGCTTTACTCGGCTAGTGACTAGATTTTTAGGCTAGTCCCTGACATTATAAGGCTAGCGACAGGTAATACTGGTCTAGCGACCAGGTGGCTAGCTACTGATCTTAGGATATTCACTTCCATTATCATGTTTGTCAGTAGCTGTTTCAGTAGCACTCCTACCCAAGCAGGTAGGTTTCTGGACTAGCATTCTTAGGCTAATCACTAGCATCACAAGCTGCTCAGTGCATCCCTTGGATAGTTGCTAACATTGTTAGATAATAATAATACATTTTATTTGAAGGCGTCTTTCTTGGCACTCAAGGACACCGTACAACAAACATTTCCATACAGAGAAGACACAAACATCAGTTCAGAGGACGGTTTCTTGACAGACCCCTTTTGTTTGTTTGGTTTATGGAATTTCCATCCATCCATCCATCCTCTATCCACCGCTTTATCCTCTCTAGGGTCATGGGGGGTGCTGGAGTCTATCCCAGCTGACTCGGGTGAAGGCAGGGGACACCCTGGACAGGTCACCAGTCTGTCACAGGGCTACATATACAGACACACAATCACACTCACATTCACACCTACGGACAATTTAGAGTAACCAATTAACCTCAGCATGTTTTTGGACTGTGGGAGGAAGCCGGAGTACCCGGAGAAAACCCACGCATGCACAGGGAGAACATGCAAACTCCATGCAGAAAGATCCCAGGCCGGGATTTGAACCGGGGATCTTCTTGCTGCAAGGCCAAAGTGCTAACCACTACTACACTGTGCAGCCCTTTATGGAATTTCCTCATTTTAAAATATTTTATTGGCAACAGACGATCATTGTGTTTCCACCTCCAGATGAAGCAAAACCTAAATTTTAAAATTTACAATGATTCTAAAGATTCATTTTCAGCCTGACTGAACAGAAACGAGCTGTTTTAGAGGTTTACTGTGAAATAAGTTCAACACTTTTATCGTCACAAAGACGACATGGAAATTAGTTTCTGGTTGAATCAAAGAAAAATTAATGTTCTTCACTGAATTATTCTGTCATCAGTTTCTAACTCAGATTGTGTCAGGACTTATATTTCAATGATCTTATTCTAGTTCTGAAATGTGTGAGAAGCTGTTTCTGGGCTGACGTCTGGACTCAAACAATGCTCAGAGAAAATGAAGCTTTTTAACAAGAACCAGCTGTTTGTGCAGAAAAAACACTAAATGTGGGCAGAACATGGAGAATAAAGAACAGAAACAGCAGCAGGGTGTGGAGGTTTGGTCCGATAAATGTGGCTCTGATCCAAAGGAAACAAGAACGCAGGAGTGGACGTCAAACAGTGAAGCCTTGGAGTACCAGACCGCCAGATGATGAAGGTTCTCCTCCTCATCGGTCGGACCTGGAGGACCAATCAGAGCCCAGCGTTCCCTCAGTCGTCCTGTGGAACAAAGATGAAGAATGGAGCAGTGAGTGTCTCTGGTTTCACCAACAGGCTGAACAGTCTGTTTCTGGACCTCCAGAGGACTCGTGTTTTGAAACCAACGGCAGAAATCTGACAGGATCCAGAACACAACGTTGTGAACTCCAGGAAGTAACACGTTTCACTTCCACAGGTGGAAATAAAGCTAGAATTTATAACAATATATAATAATAAAGCTAGTATTTATAACAAAATATAATAATAAAGCTAGTATTTAATCTTTATAAAAAGTTCTGATCAGTCTGATGGATTTTCGTTGGTCACCTTGTCTTCTAAAATCCAAACAGTCCAATCACAGAGCTGGTTATTAGGAGGTCCTGACCACCCAGCAGATAAACTGATTAAAGATTAAAGATCTTAGAGTGAGATTTGGTTTGTGCGGGATGCTGACATGGGGTCTAATTTAGAAAATTATTGATCCTTTTTCCTGCATTCTGGTGTAATTTAAGAGCATTTTGCCTGTTAAAATCTTATTATAGAGATAACATTAAGGAATAATAAAAAATAAAAAATACTGAACTTAAAAAAAATCTGAAAAAGCAGAGCAAGGACAGGCAGTACTGAAAATGGTTCTTCATGTAATGTATGGATGAAAGTTCTGTGGCTGGATGAGCACAACACATTTCAGTATTTTCCATAAATATCTGCAGAATTGAAATAACTCCATTAACCACTTTGTAACATTTGTCTTGGAGGATTTTAATGCACTCAACAGCTTCAAGTTGACCACATCAGCAACTAAACAATAAAAACAAAACATATCTTCATAACTTAAATGATCCATTCACTGAACAGGATTACAATCAGACACTGAACTCTCTATTAAATGTCAAAACAATCCATGAGACTCTAAAAACTCCACAGCTTTACAAACTCTAAGATTAAACTCTACAAGGATCCAAAAGAAGTTGGACTTCTACATGAGAGCTTTAATTATTCTTCATCTACTTCCTGAAAAGTTTGGTCAATAAAAAAGACAAAAACTAATATTTTCAGCTGAACTAAAGACAGACTTTGTGATTTTTCTGTTCACATGTTGTGTTGTTGTGAACTTACTCTTTCAACCCCCTGGAAACCAGCGTTTGTCCTGTTTTTGTGTCGCTCCTAGACAGCCGGTTGTACTGTTTTCTGAGCAACACACCATACTATGAAGTTTTTACAGTGAAGGTTCTACTATGGAACCAGTTTGACTTGTTCAGGTGTTCTTTGTGGGAAAACTCAGAGATTTCAGGGATCAGAAGGTGGTTTTAAACTTTCTTTGTTAACTTTCTGCTTCAACTTTAAACTAAATTTCCTTCACTAAGCAGCCCTCTGGACTTCCAGTAAGCTGTGCTCCTATTGGCTGTCCAGGTGGCTGCTTGGTGTCATCAGGAACACCTGAGCAGCTCAGTGTCTTCCTGCTTTATGTCTGCAGTCAAACATTTCCTCTGCTTCTCTTCACTGAACCGGGTTTGGCTCTGTTGCTTTAGTTGTTCTTTAGGCGTTGGCTTGCAGCTTCCAGCAGTAAAATCTTCTTTAATGTGTTTCTTGGTGTGTTTTAGGGCTTTGTACTGGATAGTTGTCTTGGTAAATGTGCTTCTTTAGGCACAGTTAGCACATGGCGCTAATGTGTGCAGTGATTAGTGGATTTATCTTGGCTGTAGTGAGTCTTTAGAGGTTTTTGATCAGACACATTCTGTATTCAGTTTATTCTATCCCAAAACACCAAATATTCAGGAAGGTGGTTGCAGCACCATCTTCAATTTTACTGTGGGTGCTGGTGGTGGAAGATCATGATAAAAAAGCTTTGTGTGCAAAATTACAGGCTTATACTCCCAATAATTTTTGAGTTATGGCATTTTCAAATTTTAATAATTTAGGCCAAAATGCCCTCCCCCCCAATCCTCGCCTGGAATTTTTAGGTTTTAAAATGCTTATATTGCTGCTTCTGGGTATCACAGAGACTTGAAATTTTTCTCCAAGCTCTCTACATGTTGGTGATGTCCTAGAAACAACACACACACTCAGGAGAAGTCTCTACAGAGCAGGGGGGCTTGCCCAAAATGTATAAATTATTTGTAAAAACCACTCGCGAGTAGGGTTAAGGGTGTTAAAAATACCAGAAATCTTACAGATTAATGTCTTGGCACCATTTAGTATTGCTCTAGACCAGACTGTCTTATAACTTATACAGGGGGGGGCCTCTAGGCTCATTATTTAGAGAGATATGGACTGCTGAACATTGCCCCCATGAAAAGTGCCTCATTTTCAAGGACCCTGAAGTCAATGTAGCACAGGTGGTAGAGATCTGCTAATTTGCACAGAAACTCATCTGTCCTCTTACTATAGCCATGCAAAGTCCCAACTCCACAGAGAGAGGCTCAAGAATGGTGAAGACCTGAAAGATCTTCACCATGGTGAAGACCTGAAAGACTCTGTGGACGGTCATCCGGCTGATGTTCAGCTGGTTGCCTCTGTCAGACTTGTGTCCAGCATGAAGGAGAGCAGATATCTCAACTCTTGACTTCCATCTTGATACAACTTCACTGGAGAACAAATTTGTATTAATGACACCTGCCTTTAAGGTAGAACTTTCAGTTTGTTTAATGGAATTTTTTACTCTGACATGTAAATGTCTCTAAAGATCATGAAACCGTGTAACAGAACTTTTGCAAAGCCCAGTATATCTCTGCACCCCAGAGAAGAGCCACTTGGCACTAATCCCTGGTTTACAGACGCTTTTGTTATGACTACGAGGCACTAGTGTGCACATTACCACTTGAACCTGGGATTTCACCAGCCATTATCAGGGACAATGCTCACCTTCCTCAGAAATGGTCCTCATTCAAAATGAATAGACAGTAGCCAGAGCCATCTGGCACAGTTCTTATGGAATACATTTCCTACCTGGGATTTCTAGTTAAGAGACTTTGATTGAGACCTTAGACTTATAACAAAGTTGATTTAGAAATTTTAAGTTGGCGGCAGAGTCAGAATTACTCTGTCGTTTCAACATAACTTAAGTTGCACATCATTTGTGTTTAGTTTGTTAAAAACATCTTAACATTTGGATTCTTTATGCTGGCTTTGTGTTTACAGAAATAGAACCTAGCGTGATAAATTGAAAAGCTTAACATGATGCTGTGCAGTTAGTTAGAGATATTGGTCATCAACCTTTAATCTTGTTTTTTAAGAAGGCTAGATTAACTTAAAAATTGCCACTCCATTGTTGTAACTTCAGTTGGTTATGGGACACGGCAAAAATCCTGGAAAATTGAAGAGTGGGAACCTTGTTATTATTTTTCTTTATTCTTTATTTATTTTTTGTTTAAATGTCATTGTTTTTTCATTTTAGCATTACTACTTCTTATTTATTCATCATTATTTATTTATTTTGTCTCTTTGAATATTGTAAATATTAAAGATTGACAGTATAATATCTGTGTGTGTATAGCTATTTCTTTATTACCTATCTACTTAATATAATTTTTATATGAATTCAATGGTTTTAATTATTCTTATGTAAGCAGTAAAAGAAGTACATCTCTGACGTTTATAACAAACCAAGCTGTTGTAAAATCGGTTGAAAATTGAGCAATCTACAGTGATTTTAAAATCCATGCTCCATTGACTTTAATGTTATGAGTGATCGAGCAGCCCTGTCCCAAGATGGCCGCCATGTGGCGACGTTGCGCTCACGAGCCATCTCGTGTTTGTATATATCTATGGACAGCGCTACACACAGGCTGCTAAACACAGGTGGTCACTCAGAGACAGCCAGCCTGACAGCTGCACGACTGGGGAGCGTGTAGGAAGGAAAATGTGGACCGGATTTCACAAACCTGGCGTTCTCTGGAGTAAAAACGCGAACTGGATTTCCCCAAAGGTTACATATTCAGATAACAGCAAGGTGGAAAAATTTTTATGTGTGAAGGGACTGAGTTGCATGTGTCTCACGGCCGAAGAGTGACAGTTGGCAGCCCTGTTGTAGGTGAGCAACTAGCATTCCTAGAAAAGCAACAACTATCCCAAGGCCAGTCACTAGCATTCCCATGCTAATTACTAATGTTCCTAAGCAAATCACTGGTCTAGCAACTAGCATTTCTAGTCTAACAACTAGCATTTATAGTCTAACAACTAGCATTTCTAGGCCATCAACTAGCATTTATAGGCTATTCATGAGCATTTCTATGCCATTAACTAGCATTTGTAGGCTATTCACTAACATTTTTAGGCTATTCGCTATTTCTAGTCTAGCAACTAGCATTTGTGGGGTATTAAATAGCATTTCTAGGCTATTAGCTAGCATTTCAAGGCTATTAACCAGCATTTCTAAGCCATTAACTAGCATTTCTGGGCCATTCACTAAATTTCTATTTATTCTCTCTAGCTGCCTCATTTTTATGTATAGTTTTTATCTTTATGTATAGTTTTGATCTTTTTTATAAGGTTTTTATCTGTTTTGCTGTATTTGTTTTCCTGTAAAGTGATGTTGCGTGTCCAGAAAGGTACAAAAAAATGTATCATTATTATTATTTCTAGTCCAACAATTAGCATTTCTGGGCTATTGAATAGCCTTCTAAGCTACTGAATAGCATATCTAGTCTAGCAACTAGCACTTCTATGCTTCTCACAAGTACTTCCTAGCTAGTATTTAGCATCCCTAAGCTAGCCAGTGGCATTCCAATGTTAGCGACCAGCATTCGTCTGCTAAAAGGAAATTAAATTCAAGGAAATAGTGTGTAAATATTTACAGAAATGAGCTGGAACATGTGAGCCCTCCCAGACTGAAACCTAATAACTTGTACATTTCTGATCCAGGTGTGCTTGCTGCAGGTGAGCTGCTCACCCATTCGTCCTCCTCGGCTCCTTCTCCCGCTGCAGGATTCTGGATGCTACCGGTGTTCGCTTTATTCGCCATGATCTTGTCTGTCCATGAAGCTCCGGCCTGTTCGTCCCCAGCAAAGTTACACCTGGTCACCGTTCCTCCGTCGACTTTAGCCAACGAGACTAAAGGATGAAGAACATATGACACAGACGATAAAACACGAGTTTAACTGGTCACATTAGTGTTTGTAGGTGAGCGACTAGCATTCCTAGGCTAGTGGCTAACATTCCTAGAAAAGTGACAACTGTTCGTAGGCCAAGAGACTAGCATTCCCATGCTAGTTACAAACATTCCTAAACAAATCACTGGTCTAGCAACTAGCATGTCTAGCATTTCTAGCTTATTCACTAGCATTTCTGGGCTATAAACTAGCATTTCTAGTCTGGCAACTAGCATTTTTAAGCTATTCATCAGCATTTCTAGTCTGGTAACTAGCATTTTTAGGCTATTTACTAGCATTCCTAGTCTAGCAACTAGCATTTTTTTTTAAGCTATTTTTAGTCTAGCAACCAGCATTTCTAGTCTGGCAACTACCATTTCTAGGCTATTCACTAGCATTTCTAGTCTGGTAACTATCATTTTAGGCTATTCACTAGCATTTCTACATTAGCAACTAGCATTTTTAGGCTATTCACTAGCATTTCTAGTCTGGTAACTATCGTTTTAGGCTATTCACTAGCATTTCTACATTAGCAACTAGCATTTTTAGGCTATTCACTAGCATTTCTAGTCTGGTAACTATCGTTTTAGGCTATTCACTAGCATTTCTACATTAGCAACTAGCATTTTTAGGCTATTCACTAGCATTTCTAGTCTGATAACTAGCATTTTTAGGCTACTTACTAGCATTTTTATTCTCGCAACTAGTACTTTTAAGCTATTCACTAGCATTTCTACTTTAACAACTACCATTTTTAGGCTTTTCACTAGCATTTATAGTCTAGTAACTATCATTTTAGGCTATTCACTAGCATTTATAGTCTGGTAGCTAGCATTTTTAAGCTATTCACTAGCATTTCTAGTCTGATAACTAGCATTTTTAGGCTACTTACTAGCATTTTTATTCTCGCAACTAGTACTTTTAAGCTATTCACTAGCATTTCTACTTTAACAACTACCATTTTTAGGCTTTTCACTAGCATTTATAGTCTAGTAACTATCATTTTAGGCTATTCACTAGCATTTATAGTCTGGTAGCTAGCATTTTTAAGCTATTCACTAGCATATATAGTCTAGTAACTACCATTTTTAGGCTATTTACTAGCATTTCTAGTCTTAAAACACTTTAATTAGACTCAGAACCACCAGAAGGAGACTTTGTGGAGGCTGTAAACCTGGAGACTCACAGATGAAGGGACCGTTTCCTCTGGTCTTCATCCGGACCTCCTGACCCGTCTCCAACTCCGACCGGTCCATCTCGGACTCTGGGTACCAGAAGGCCCAGGTCCCGGTGGGTCGGTGCCGGTCGGTGATCTTCAGCAGCTCTGGTTTGTTGACCATCGCTGACAGCTGATCCTCGGTCAGACGGTCCGACTCCCCTTTAGCCTCCACCTCTGGACATGACCACAACAAGGTTTGTGTTGTTTTGGAGTCATTTTGTTTCTGTTTTAGTCAACTTGTGACCGTTTGTTGACATTTTGTGTAATTTTGTCGTCATTTAATTTGTTTTTGTGGTAATTTTATGCATTTTTGTACACTTTTTGTGACAATTTCAGGACATTTTGCATCATTTTGGGGTTCTTTTATGTGTTTTTGTGTTCATTGTGTGACTATTTTGTAGACATTTTGTCTTCTTTTTAGGGTATATTCTGTCTAGTCATTTTAAAACTGAAACTTGTCTCGTTCTCTGTGGTTCTGACTGGACATTTTTTCCAAATATGGTCTTTACTGCTGCTCATCCAGCATTGGTGGTTCAATGGTAGAATTCTCGCCTGCCACGTGGGGGGTCCGGGTTCGATTCCCGGCCAATGCACTCGTAGGTTTTAAGAACACAAAATGAACACACAAACAGTCACTAATGGTTGTAAAATTACAAAAAAGAACAAAGTCTGCAAGTGGAATCAGGTTAAAGACAAAATTACAGTGAACAGACTATAATCCAAATGACAACTGCTTTAAAATACCAAAGATGACACAACGTCTACTAATGTTGACAGAAAATTATCACAAGTACACAGAATGGCCTGAAATTGTCACAAATTGGCATATAATAACCACAAAAATAAATTAAATGACAACAAAGTGTCCTGAAATTGTCACAAAAATGCATAAAATTCCCACAAAACACATTAAATGAGGATAAACGTATATAAACTTGTCAACATAATGCATTTCGTGACCTTTTGTTGACATTTTGGCATCATTTAGTTTTTTGGCAATTTTCTGCATTTTTGTGCAAATTTTGACAACTTTAGAACATTTTATGTCTTTTCTGGTCAACTTGTGACCATTTGTTTCCATTTTGTGGAATTTTGTCATCACTTCACTTGTTTTTGTTGTAATTTTATGCACTTCTGTGTTAATATTGAGACAATTTTAGGACATTTTGTGAAATGTTGTCATTTCATTTGGTTTTGTGGTAATTTTAAACATTTTTGTGCAAAATTCTGTGACCATTTCAGGACATTTTGTGGTTCTTTTATGTGTTTTTGTATTAATTTTGAGACTATTTTCTAGACATCGTCTTCTCCTCTGGGGTATTCTGTCTCATTGCTTTACAACTGAAACTTTTCTCCTTCTCTGTGGTTCCAACTGGACATTTTTTTCCAGATGTGGTCTTTTTTGCTGCTCATCCAGCATTGGTGGTTCAATGGTAGAATTCTCGCCTGCCATGCAGGAGATCTGGGTTTGATTCCCGGCCGATGCACTGACAGTTTTATCTTGTTAATAACGCGTCATACTGTCAGCTGTAAATAAAGTGTTATTGTGTTTATGGTCACAAACAGACAAACCTGCATTAAGGAGCACACAGTTCATGTAGGAAACATGTTGTTTAGTCTCTGGAGCCACAAGTTACTTTCTGTCAAACATTTATACAATTTATAAACTTTCACACCTGGAATCGCTGCATTTTCTCTCTCAAAAAAAGCGTCCAGCAACATAACCGGTGTTAGTTCTGACTTGAAACCCGTCCAAAAATACTCAGAACTGTCAATATCAATAATGACTCATTATTTAATGGTAAAAAAATCTCCAATCCAGGCTGGTCTAGTGTCTCCATAAAGTTCCTGTTTATCTATGGATTGATCCATATTTCTACTAAAATACGGTCTCTGGTCCACATTTCTCCAACTGTTGAGGCTCTAACATCAGTAAAATCTGATGGTTAAAGACCAATCCTGTTTCTGTAGGATTCAGAAAAATCTGAGTGTATTGGCCAGGAATCAAACTCAGACCTCCCACAAGGCAGGTAAGAATTCTACCATTGAACTACCAACGATGGATAAAGAACAGCAAAGAAACATATTTGGAAAAAAATGTCACATTGGAACCACAGAGAAGGAGAAAAGTTTCAGTTCAAAAACATCCATCCATCCATCCTCTATACACCGCTTCATCCTCACTAGGGTCATGGGGGGTGCTGGAGTCTATCCCAGCTGACTCGGGTGAAGGCAGGGGACACCCTGGACAGGTCACCAGTCTGTCACAGGGCTACATATACAGACACACAATCACACTCACATTCACACCTACGGACAATTTAGAGTAACCAATTAACCTCAGCATGTTTGTGGACTGTGGGAGGAAGCCGGAGTACCCGGAGAAAACCCACGCATGCACAGGGAGAACATGCAAACTCCATGCAGAAAGATCCCAGGCCCAGTTCAAAAACAACGAGACAGAATATATCCTAAAAAGAAGACATAATGCCTAGAAAATAGCCACAAAATTAACACAGAAACACATAAAAGGATGATAAAATGATGCAAAATGTCCTGAAATTGTCACAAAATTAAAACAAAAAAGAAATTAAATTAGTTTAGTTTATTTAAAAGGACAATGTGCAGTAACATTAAAAAGATGCCTGCACCAGATTTAGCACGAAGCTAATTTCCATCTGCAGTCCTTTGCACAATAAAAATACATAACACTAACAGGTAATAAAATATTGCAGTCATAAAGATGGCATACAACATAGAATACAATACAAATATTACATTAAAAACACATAAAATTAATAATAAAATACACATGAAATTCATATAGAACAAAAAAATGCACAAAAAATGCAGAATAGTCAAAATGTAAGATAATAATGTGCAACAGCTTTACGATTACTGTCTGCTCCATATTTTAGTGAGTGCAAAACTGATGCTCTAAAAGCCAAAATGACAACAGAATTCCATAAAATTACACAAAATGTCAACAAATGGTCACAAAAAGACCAGAAAACACATATAATGACCCCAAAACAACAGAAAATGGGCAAAATTTGCACAAAAATAGCACAAAAATACATAAAATTACCACAAAGACAAATTAAATGACAACAAAGTCACACAAAATTTCAACAAATGGTGACAAATTAACTCTAAAATAACATAAAATGTCCTGAAATTGAACAAAAATGCATATAAAGGAGGAAACGGACTCACTGTAGGACGACATCAGGAAGCCGGTGTTCACCTTCTTGGTGTCGCTGAAGTTCGGCTCGACTTCGTTTCCGCCGCCGTCGAACTTCCTCTGATGGATGCGACTGGGGCGGATGTAGAGGACGTAGAACCGGACCTGAACCAGAACCGACAGTCTGGTTGGTCTACAGCTGTTAGATCCTCTAAAGCAGCCAGCGTTTAAAAACCTTTACAGATTTACTGAGCTAGCTGGAGTTTGGCACTTGTAAAACTTTAGACTGATGGCACATTCAAAAAACCAAAGTTAACGACGTTTCACCAACTATTTAACTGGTTACCGTTAGCTACTGGTGACTTTTAGTACACTGTTATAGTATTTAGGTAACTATTGGTAACTGCCATGTGACTATTTCATTTAGCTAACTATTTCTTATTGTTACTAAACTTTTTGTTGCTTCTAGCTAACTGTTTAGTACTTTTATGTAATTATTTGTTACTTGTAGCTCAGTATTTGCTACTTTTAGCTAATTATTTGTTATTTTTAGCAAATTACTTACTTTTATTTAAGTATTGGTTACTTTTAGCTAACCATTTGTTATTTTTTAACTAATTATTTGTTACTTTTAGGTAATTATTTACTTTTATTTAAGTATTTGCTACTATTATGTGACTATTACTTTTAGTCAACTGTTGCTAAGCTAACCCCACTGTTTATAGCTGACTCATGCAGTCTTTTAAGTTTTTAATCAATTGGCAACTTCAGTTTATGAGATAAAAATGTTAAAACTGTTAATTGTGGCCAAAGTAACCACTAATCCATGATCCCACCTTTTGGTTGTTGGCGTCGCTGATTGCATGTCTGGAAACATCCAACAGTTTTCCTTCTAAAAGAACTCCAGGACCGCTGGGCAGGAGAAAAATACAGAATATTGTGAATGGTTTTCAGCTTTCCTGCTTCAAACGTGACACAAAAAAACAACTGACTGAATAGTAGCAGCTTATTTTCACTTTTGTTCCTTCACACAAAGTGATCACAAAACCACCACAGATTGACAGAAAATGACCACAAAGAGACACAAAATGATGACAGAGACACAAAGAGACACAAAACAACCACAAAATGACCCGAGACACAAAATGACCACAAACTGACGAAAAATGACAACAAAAAGACATAAAACAATCACAAAACGACACAAAACCATCACAAAGAGACACAAAACAACCACAGAGACACAACTGAAATGTAAACAGTGATTCCTCATAAATGTACTGATGAGAGAGTTTAAACAGCGTAATAACAGTTTAATGTGTGGTTTGTGTTACTATTCATGTACTGTACGTGTAACTTCTTCATGCCATCTGGTCATTATCAAAGTAAAGGTGAGTTTAAAAGTTTGGGAGTCTGCTTCAGTGTGATGAACCGATTTCTGTCCTGTTAAAACTGTCAGCCCAGACTCTGTTCAGAAGCTGTCAGCTGTTAACGCTGGTTTAACGGGTTATTCCTGCTGATACAGGAACTATTTTACTGCTCTAAATATAAATATAAGAACACACACTGGGCCGAATGCAGCCGAAGTGATTAAAACTCATGAGACCATGGGGTAGGGTGTGAAAATACAAGGATCTACTCTATTAGCTGACAAAACCTTAAATTATCAGATTTTTGAGTGGAGTCTGGTTCCGGACAAGCAGTGCCTTTACCTCTGGTACTCGGCCGGACTCCAGACTCGGTCCAGTTTCTCGCTGTGCACCGGTTTGTTCTGCAGCGACTTGTTCTCGTAAATTCGGCTCATTTTAACTTTTCCTGCCTCAGAGACTTTATTTTTCCTTTTTTCCTGCTTCCGGACTCCCGGTTCGTCGGGAGGTGCGCTCGGTTTGTTCACAGCTGCAGCCGGCGGAGACGCGTTTCCTGTCCGGTCTGTGGGGAGAGACGAGAAGTTCAACTGGAGGAAATAGAAAGTTCGTCCACTGAATGTTTCTCATGAGTATTTTACATTCAAGCATTAAATGTTCTGTAACAAACGCAGCTGATTGTTGAAGGTTAAACCAGAGGTTCCAAACATTCAGTTAGCAGAAACTTACATGGAAATACTTATAGTTTTTTCAGCTTTGACCAAAAAAGACACAAAATAACCACAAACAGACTTAAATTAACAAAAAGGACACAAAATGAGCACAAATGTACTCAGAAATACCACAATATGACACAAAATGTCGACAAACAGACTAAAAATGACCACACAGAGACACAAACTAACCATATAAACACACAAAATGACAAAAAATTGACAAAAATTACCGCAAATCAACAAAAAAATTGCCGCAAGGACACACAAAACAACCACAGAGACACAAAAGGCACAAAATAAACAGAATGAGACCCAAAATGACAACACATACATTGAAAATTATTACAGAAAAAGACATAAAATGCACAAAAATACTCAGAAAACGTACAAATTTACTTCAAAGAGGGATAAAAACTACAGCAAAGAAAATCTAAACAACACAAAAAGACTCAAAATAACTAAAAAGACATAAAAACTAAAAGTAAACGTTAACATGAACACAGACACACAAACAACACGTCTACATGAGAATAAAACACTTTATTGTGTGATTTGTGGGGACTTTAATGAATAATTTATTCACATTATTACATGTATACAATAACAGCTTATCAGCATAGAAAATGACAACTACATATACAAACATATAAAGAGAACAGAGGTCAGCTGAGTTTGACAAAAAAAGTCCACAAAATGCCTGAAAATTATCCCAAAATTACATAAAATTACCACAAAAGTCAACAAAACGCCTGAAAATCATCTAAAAAAGATAAGATTACGACAAAGTCCACAAAATGCCTGAGAATCATCCCAAAAAGACATAAAATGACAACAATAATCCACAGAGTGTCTAAAAATCATCCCAAAAAATTCCACAGAAAGACCTAAAAATGTTTTAATTTGGTTCTGTCTGACTGTGTGTCTGTTTCACCCTTTGACTCATGTTTTTCTGGATCGTTTGGTTCTGTAGGATGTGGATCGCTTGGTTCTGTCTGATGTGGATGGTTTGGTTCTGTCTGATATGGATCGTTTGGTTCTGTCTGATGTGGATGGTTTGGTTCTGTCAGATGTGGATCGTTTGGTTCTGTCTGGCTCCGCCCTCTGACGTTTCAGGGCTGGTTCTGGGTTCTGGGTTCCTTTGGGAACTGTTTGGTCCGGCTGATCGGTGTGTTCTGCAGCTCGGCTCGCTGTCCTGGGCCTGTGGCAGCTCTGGGAGGTCCAGTCCGACCCAGATCTCTGTTACAGAAAAACAGGAGGTTCTGGAGTCACATCTGTTTTCCTGGTGCAGTTCTGATCTCACAGCAGCTCGTTTCTACTTCTAGCTAAACTTCCAGGTGACGACTGACCCGGTTCGACCCAGCGGAACCAAAACAACTCATGGATCTCTGACAGACAACAAAGTGACGGCAACAACTAGACAGACACAAAATCATGACAAGAACGCGTCGCAACACTGACGCAAAAAGACAACAACCAACCAGCATCTGTTTGTGACTTTCTCTTTTCTGGTTGTCATCTTCTGTCTAGGGCAGACCTGGGCAAACTCCGGCCCGCGGGCCACATCCGGCCCTTTATACGTCCCTGTCCGGCCCGCGTGAGGCCAATCATAAACAACATAAATCAAACAAACATCTGTCTTTTTTAACTTTTATTTTGAAATTTGAAATTTTATTTTGAAAAGCGTTACGTTACATAACTTTTGTATGAACGTATGCGCGTAAGTGAGTGAAGGTTAACAGCGACAAGTGATGCTAGCCAGGTCACCCTCAAGATGTCGGCTCACGCTAAGAAAAGTTGATAACGAATGCCGTGTTTTCAACAAGACATGGACTGCCAAGTACTTCTTTACAGAAGTTAGAGGTAAAGCAGTGTGCTTAGTCTGTGGTACACAGGTCGCTGTGTTTAAAGATTATAATTTGAATCGCCACTGCACGACCAAGCATGAAGATAAATACAGAAATCTGTCTGATGAAGAGCGTGCAAGGGAGTCTGATGCATTGCTTGCAAAACTACAAACCCAACAAGGACTTTTTACCAAACTTCACACCCCCAGAGATGCAGCCGTCAGGACAAGTTATGTCATTTTTCACAAAATCCACAGAAAAAGTAAGGCGTTTTCTGACGGAGAGTTTATTAAGGAGTGTTTATTGGACTCTGCTGCGCTGATATACCTGGAGAAGAAGGGCACATCTGAGAGCGTTTCACTCTCTCGACGCACTGCAACAAGGCGGATTGAGGACATCGTGGGAAACTTGGAGCTTCAGCTGAAGAACAGAGCGGCCGACTTTGACTGTTTTTCTCAGGCTTTGGATGAGAGGTGCGATGTATGTGACACCGCCCAGCTGCTCATCTTCTTACGTGGGATAACCGCAGACTTTCAAATCACGGAGGAGTTGGCAGCCATGCAGTGGTAATGACTTGTTCAGAGAGGTAAATGCATGTTTGGACACATTAGGGCTGAAATGGTGTGACAACAGATGGTTGTCCAAATCTGACGGGGAAAAATGTTGGACTTTTAAAGAGAATGCAGGAGAAAGTGACAGAAATTAACCCTGTGCAGAAATTGCCATTTTTTCATTGTATTATACATCAGGAAGTGTTGTGTAGGACAGTGTTAAAAATGAAACATGTTGTTGATGCTGTAACTAAAACAGTCACCTTCATCAGAGCGAGAACATTCAATCACAGACAATTTGTTGCATTTTTGGAGGAAAATGAGACTGAACATGGTGACATCAGCTATCACTGTTAGGTGGCTCAGCCTTGGCAAGGGACTGAAAAGTTTGTGGGACCTGAGAGACCAGATTCAGGATTTCTGTGTTAAGAAAGGTCATGACATCCCAGAACTTTCAGATAAAGACTGGGTGGCAGACCTCGGATTCGCTGTGGATGTGACTGGACTAATGAACGAACTGAATGTCAAACTGCAGTGCGAAGGCCTTTTTGTGCATGAGATGTACAGTGCAGTGAAGGCTTTCATGAGAAAACTGCAGCTTCTCTCAAGCCAAGTGAAGGACAACATTCTGACCCACTTGCCGACACTGAAGGAAGCCAAAAGACCAGGCGATCACCTCCAGAAGTACTCAACCATGTTAGAAGCACTGCATGCAGATTTTTCAAGGCAATTTCCAGATTTCAAAACTCTCGAGAGTGAAATGCACATGGTTTCTTCTCCCTTCAGCTGCAGTGTGGATGATGCACCAAATGAAGTTCAGATGGAACTCACTGACCTGCAGTCTGACACACTTCTGGCAGAGCACTTCAGGTCAGTCTCACTGCTGGACTTCTACTCCTCCCTCAAACAGGAGAACTTTCCACACCTGAGGAGGCATGCTCAGAGGATCCTAGTCCTCTTTGATCTACCTATCATTGTGAACAGACGTTCTCAGTGATGAAGTTCAACAAATCAAAACACAGACCCTCTAGGACTGATGACCACCTCTCAGCTGTCCTTCTCATTGCCACTTCAGACATTCAGCCAGATTTCAATGTCCTTATCAAGCCCAGATCAGACTGGATCATTCTCACTGAAGAGGTAACATGAGGTGGAAAACAGTACAAGTTACTGTTTGCTGTATTTCTGTTAAGTTGTTTGTTGTTTTTCACTGTTTTTGGAGATTAACAAGTTAAAAATGAATTGCACTGATTCAAAAATAGTTTTTGTTTTCTTATTTGACCACAATTTCACATAACCTGATATAAATATTTACAGAGTGCTTTATTCTTCTGATTATCAGCACCAGCTATTCAAAATATTTAATTTACAGCATTTTACAATGGAAGAAAGTTGGTGGCCCTCTGACACAATTCAGGTTTCTCATGTGGCCCCTGGTAAAAACTGATTGCCCCCCCCCCCCCCTGGTCTACAGCCTTTAACAACAACAAGACAAACACATGCAGCATTGGTGGTTCAATGGTAGAATTCTCGCCTGCCACGCGGGAGATCCGGGTTCGATTCCCGGCCAATGCACTGAGTTTTAAGAGCATAACACGATAAACTGTTGTAAAATTATAATAAACACAAAGTCTACACATGGTGTCTGACTAAACACAAAAGATGAAACCACCATGAGCACACAATTACCAGACTCTAACCCAAATGACACACAATGTCTATTAACACTGACAGAAAATTACTACAAATAGACACATAATAGCCCCACATTACACAAAATGTCTTGAAATTGTCACAAAAATGCATACAATTAGCACAAGACCAAATGAAATTACACAAAATGTCAACAAATGGTCAGAAACTGACCATAAAACAAACAAGTATAAAATCACCACAAACATACAATTATCACACTTTCTTCAGACTTTAACCCAAATAACAAAAAATTTAACTGACCAAAAACGACACACAATGTCTACTAGCAGTCGGAAAAAGACACAAAATCACAGCAAATCAGGCGTAAACTAACCGTGACGTCACCCGTTGGTTTCAACGCCGAGAAAATGAAGCCGGGATTTTGCTACTTCCTGGTCGCCGTTTTGGATTTTTTGGAGCCAGTGACGTAAAAAGCGTCATCAAACAGACTGGACCGGAGAGCAACTAGGGGCAGGATTGGCTGAGGACTCTCTTATCCCGCCCACATTTTACCGCAGAGGCTTCTGTTGCTGTCTATCAAGTATAGCCACGCCCCCTGGCTCCGCCAACTTTAACGATTTATTTAAAATTCAGTACTGATTTATTTTAAGATCGGCCACCTGATCTCTCATTTTGACCATGAAAACTAACGGGAAAAAAATCCTGAGCTGTAGAACATCAGTCTATCAAATTTTATTTTTTCCAAAAATGAATTGGGGTCTATGGAGCAAAAGCTTTCTGGAGCCAACCCTAGCGGACGGCGGGATATTGCAAGTTTTTGACACTTCCGGGTTGGCTTCAATCTGGAGCCAGATGCTACGTCCATCTATATATACAGTCTATGCCGCAAATAGACACACAATGGCCACAAAGGACATTCAATGCCTGCTAATGGTCACAAAATCGCCCAAAAAGATATACAATGACCAGAACATCACACAGTGTCCTGAAATTGACTCAGTAATACCACAAAAACACACAAAAAATTCCATAAAATGTCAAAAAACGGTCATAAATTGACCACAGAAGACATAAATGCTGTAAAACCTCCAGTCAGGGCTGGTCTAGTGTGTCCATGAAGTTCCTGTTAGTGTTTATCTATGGATGGATCCATGTTTCTACTGAAATCCAGTCTTTGGTCCACATGTCTCCACCTGCTGAGGCTCTAACATCAGTAGAATCTGATGGTTAAAGACCGATCCTGTAGGATTCAGATAAATCTAAGAGTGCATTGGCCGGGAATCGAACCCAGATCTCCCACGTGGCAGGCAAGAATTCTACCATTGAACCACCAATGCTGGACAAGCAGCACTAAAGACCACAGCTGGAAAAAATATCAAGTTGGAACCACAGAGAAGGAGACAGGTTTCAATTTTAAAGAAACTCGAACATGATGAGAAAAATAGGACCTGAAATTGTCACAAAATTAGCACAAAAATGCATAAAATTAGGAGAAAAACTAAACCAACGACTACAAAAAATGCATAAAATTGCCACCAAAAAAATTGATGACAAAATTACACAAAATGTTAAATGTGGGTTAAAGTCTGAAAATTGTATGCTAATGGTAATTTTGTCTTTTGTGGATATTCTGTCACCATTTGTAGTGTTTGTGTCATCATTTTGGACCAGTTGCTGACATGCTGTGTCTTTGTGTGGTTAAAACTGTGAGTGCATTGGCCGGGAATCGAACCCGGACCTCCCGCGTGGCAGGCGAGAATTCTACCATTGAACCACCAATGCTGGATGAAGAGCATCATTGACCATATTTGGAAAAAATGTCCAACCAGAACTACAAAGAAGCACTTTCATTTTAAGAGCAACCACACAAAATGTACACCCATCAGCCACTTTATTAGGTACACCTGTTCAGTATCTTGTTCACACAAATCTATTAAAAGATTGAAAATGAAACAACAAAAAGACTGAAAATGACCAGACAAACGAGACGCAAATAACACAAACCATGACTCCGTCCTGCCTTGTATCAACGGTTCGGGCCGGTGGTGTAATGCTGTTGGGGATATTTTCTTTGCACACTTTGGGGCCCTTAGTACCAGCACATCACGGTTTAAACTCAACACTCTGAGTATTGTTGCTAACCATCTCCATCCCTTTATGACCACAGTGGACCACCTTCTGATGCTACTTCCAGCAGGATTCTGCTCCACGTCACAAAGATCACATCATCTCAAACTAGTTTCTAGAACATGACAATGAGTTCACTGGACTCCAACGGCCTCCACAGTCACCGGATCTCAGTCCAATAGAATCTTTGGGATGTGGTGGAATGGGAGGTCGGCATCATGGATGTTCAGCCGATGAATATGCAGCAACTGAGTGATGCTGTCATGTCAACATGGACCAAAACCTCTGAGGAATGTTTCCAACACTTTGTTGAAAGTATGACATCAAGAATTAATGCAGTTCTGAAGGCAAGACAGGGTCCAACTTTTACCAGGATGGTGTACCAAATAAAGCAGCCAGGGAGTTTACCACAAAAAGAAAACAGAATGTCCAAAAAAAATGGAACCAAAACAACTCAAAAGATCTACTAATGATCACAAAATGACATCGAATTACCTAAAACTCTACAAAGGGCATCAAAATCTCCACACAAACACATAAAATGACCCCAAAATCTCACAAATCAGCCATAAATGGTCACAATCGACCAATAAACTGTTTCACAAGAACTTCAAACTTGAACTAGCTTGAATTTCCCTCGGGATTAATAAAGTATCTATCTATCCATCTAAGTTCCTCAGAGAATGGCTGACTTCCTGTTTTCTGTTGAAACAAAACAAATCTACGAATTCAAAAAGAATGATCAGAAGCAGAAGAGTTTTGAAGGAGTTCTTGCAACATCATCGGACAAATGGACGCTCTCACCTTCTGAGAAGATTCGTCGCCTTCGTTCTTTCGTGTTTCTGATTCGTCGCCTTCGTTCTTTCGTGTTTCTGTTGGACTTTCTTCTTCTTCAGGGCCTAGAAGGAAACCGGATGCCGTCAGACATTTTCTATGCCGACCGTTTTAGACCAGCAGCAGGACTAAAACGTGAAACTTTCAAACATAAAACTGTTACAAGGAGCACCGATGGAGTAGCGTCCCAGCTGGATGTTGAGCCAGATGTTCCGGCGTTGAGTCCAGCCTCCTGGAGCTTCGACCTCATACAGACGCTCACGATGCTCCTCATGCTGCTGCAGGAACCTCCTGACCACTGAAAACACAAAGAAAACAAAAGCCTGTGCTGCAGGATCAGCATTTACCTGAAACCAGCAGCAAGATAAAATTCAGAGGCTGCACAGAAGTCAGGAAATATGTTCATGTCTGAGGCTCAGAAATGATGGAAAAAGTCCATTAAAAAGTGATGAATCTGGATCCACCTCTATGGACTTCAAGGACCTGGAATGTTCTTTTAGTGAGGATTTTAGGGGTTTTTCCTGGCATATTTGGACCTTCCAAGGGAGTTTTGGCTCTTTCTGGGGTGGTTTTGTGTGTTTGTGGTTATTTTGGCCGTTTTTGTGGATATTTTGCATGTTTTTTGGGTCAAATTTGAGTTTGAATCACAATTTCACCGGTTTTATGGCTGTTTTTTTCTTTTTCACTGTAGATTTGGTTGTTTTTGTGGTGATTTTCTATGTTTTTGCTTGTATAGTTGAACGCTTCAGGGTCATTTTGGCTGTTTTTGGGGTCATGTTGCACATTTTTTGTGCCAAATTTGAATTTTTGTCGCAATTTCATCTGTTTTGTGGTAGTTTTGGTACTTTTTGTGTTGATTTTGTGTGTTTTGGTAATTGTGGCCGTGGAACAGCTGTCGGTAGGTCTACTCTAGAATTTTCTCCAGTTGTCAGTAGGTCTACTCTAGAACTTTCTCCAGTTGTCAGTAGGTCTACTCTAGAACTTTCTCCAGTTGTCGGTAGGTCTACTCTAGAACTTTCTCCAGGTGTCGGTAGGTCTACTCTAGAACTTTCTCCAGCTGTCGGTAGGTCTACTCTAGAACTTTCTCCAGTTGTCGGTAGGTCTACTCTAGAACTTTCTCCAGGTGTCGGTAGGTCTACTCTAGAACTTTCTCCAGCTGTCGGTAGGTCTACTCTAGAACTTTCTCCAGCTGTCGGTAGGTCTACTCTAGAACTTTCTCCAGCTGTCAGTAGGTCTACTCTAGAACTTTCTCCAGGTGTCAGTAGGTCTACTCTAGAACTTTCTCCAGGTGTCGGTAGGTCTACTCTAGAACTTTCTCCAGCTGTCGGTAGGTCTACTCTAGAACTTTCTCCAGTTGTCAGTAGGTCTACTCTAGAACTTTCTCCAGTTGTCAGTAGGTCTACTCTAGAACTTTCTCCAGGTGTCGGTAGGTCTACTCTAGAACTTTCTCCAGGTGTCGGTAGGTCTACTCTAGAACTTTCTCCAGGTGTCGGTAGGTCTACTCTAGAACTTTCTCCAGCTGTCGGTAGGTCTACTCTAGAACTTTCTCCAGAGAATGTTCTCCTTTATGGACTTCAAGGACCTGGAACTCTGGAAATATTCCCAGTCTGAAGGTAGAACTCTGATCATTAATAAAGTTACTGTAAATGAAGGAAGATTTCATTGACTTTCTACAGGATGACCCAGACTAGACCAGCCCACCTGCCACCATGCTGGCTGATAACGGAGAACTGATTCCCAAAAACGCCTCCGTGGGGAACGTGGAGCAGAAATCCTGGATCATCTGGAGGCCGAATCCTCTCCTCCTGCAGCTGCTCCGGACCAGCAGAGTGTCCAGAACCGGCAGCAGGTAACAGCAGCTGCTCCAGGCGTTGCACAGGCTTCCTGAACAGCAGCACATGCTTCACTTTAACGCTTCCAGAGAATGATCACGAACTCTGCAGCTTTGCTGTCTTTAGCTGCTTTTTCATTGAAGGAACCTTTACTGGGAACATTTGAAGGAACTCTAACTGACTTTCCACCACAAGATTAAGGGTCTAAGTGAAGCTCCAGGAGAGTTCTACTCTCCAAACATTCGCTGCTCATATTCTCTTAAGGCTCAGGAACCTTTGGCCTGTTGATTGGTGGGTTTGGGTGAAGTTTTGTTCCCTGTGCTTCAACACAACAACATTTAACCACAGAAGGAATCATCCAGCGATTCACAAAACCTAATATTGAGTGCATGTTGTGTCACTTTGAAGCTGAGGACATCTCTGTATCTGTCCTTCAATTAAAAGACTGAGTGCATCATTCCTGGAGCTTCATTCATGGAGGTGGAAACACAAAGAAAGGTCTAAAGGAAGCTTTTAGTTGTTGGACTTCAGTCTCTGGAGCCAAACCTTCTGTGGAAAAACCACTGAGCTTTTTCAGACCATTGTTTTTATCAAACTCACAGCTGTTTTGAATAAAACCCAGTAAACTGATCTGTGCTGCACCACACGCTCAGTAGCGGTTAGCATCCAGGCCTGTATTTATTCTTCTATTGTAGCTCAGCGCTCCATTAAATGCACCGACTGTAGGACGTCTGTCTACTGCCCGGTGCTGAGCAGTCGGTTTATCAGAGGTTCAAGACGCAAAAATGAGTCTGACGGAAGCTATATGAGCAAAACACAAAACAACTACAAAGAGACATGAAACTGCAAAGAGGCAAAGATACTAAAAGACAAAACAACTACAAAGAGGCAAAGATAGTAAGAAAGATAAAAATGACTGCAAAGAGACAAAGATACAAAAACACAACTACGCAGACATGAAATTGCAAAAAGATAAAGCAACGAAGAGGCACAATACAACTACAAAGAGACAAAACTGCAAAGAGGCAAAGCTACAAACACACAAGTACGACTTATGTTACATGGTAAAATTGTCAAAATTCTGAGGAAACGTCAGATTAAAAATGTTCAAAGAGTGAAAATTATAAATGAAAATGAGCTTTAATAAAAGGTGAACAACATGTTGAGTTAAGAAGTGGAACTTTTGAGAAGAAAACAGTGAAAGCAGCAGATGAACTAAAACATCTGCAGAGGTGAACTGAACTGTTACTGAAGCTTTAGCTTATCTCTGTGATGTTGCTCTAAAATGTGCAAACATGAACTTAACTCTGGTTTTCATTACGCAGCTCTCTCCTTCCTCCACATGTCAGTGAATTCTCCTGCTGCATGTTCTCAGCAGTAAAGATTCTCTGCGGACTCGTTTTTCCGGTTCCTCGCCCACCTTTGTGTTTGACGCTGTAGAAGCCGAGCGCCCGGCCGTCCCCCCACAGCAGTTTGCAGCTCTCAGTTGGAGGATGAAGCCGGAACAAATCCTCCCCCGCTGAAGGTTTGTCCACCAGCTGGCTGAGCAGAAACACCATCACCCTCTCCACCAGAGACTCCACCTGAACACAACGGCACAGACTCACTTCTGATTCAAAACGTTGTGTTGTTTCTGTGAGTTTAGCCACACAAAGCCAGTAAAGTTTCACTTTTTCTTTCATCATGAGACAGTGTCAGACCTACAGCCACGTCAACACAACATCATGTTTAACACATGAAGTCTGATAGTTTTACTACGGCTGTCTCTTATCAATAATCAGCTGCACACAATAACACACGTTTAACAGCTTTCTACCAGCGCTCCTGTCTCACATCATAGCAGCTTTTTACCGTCCTAAATTTTTATGTTCTCCGTTAAAACAACCTGTTTGCACAAAAAACGGCAAAAATGACAAAAAATAATGCCAAATTTAACACAAAAATAATGCCAAAATAACAAAACGATGCTTAAATAACATAACAATGATGCAAAATTATGCTTAAATAACTAAAAAAAGACACAAAAGGATGCTGAAATAACACAGAAATGACTCAAAAGGATGCTGAAATGACACAACAAGGACAAATGATGCTTAAATGACGCAAAAATTGACACAGAAAGACACCAAAAGATGCTTAAATAACTAAAAAAAAGACAGACACAAAAATGACAAAAAAATTATGCCAAATTTAACACATAACGGTGCCAAAATAACACAAAAATGACACAACCGATGCCTAAATAACACAAATAGAAACAAAAATAATGCAAAAAGACACAAATGACACAAAAGCGTAACTAAGAAAATGACACAAAACGATACAAACCGATGCTAAAATAACACAAAAATGTCCCAAAAGGATGCTTAAATAATTTTAAAAAATGACAAAATGATGCTAAAATAACACAAAAATGATGTCAAAGACACAAAAATGATGGGTCCATTTGTGCGTAAAGCGGGTCAGCTGTTTGGTTTTACTGCAGTCTGTGTGTTTTAACAGTCAGGAGGCAGTTTGGGGCTTCAGTCCATGTTTGTTTTCTGTTTAGGCACCAAAACACTTTGACTCGGGCTGGAAAACTTGCTTTAGTTCAGTGAATGTAGCACAGCTCATAACGGGTTTGTTTTATAAATATGGACCTGGCTGCAGTGAGAATGAGAGAAACTAAAACTCTGCACTGAACAGTTTAGCAGACAGAACTTACCCTTATTTAAAACAAAGACCTGGATAGTTGGCTTATTTCTATGGATTTACTACAATGAAGACAGGAAGTTAGAACTGTGTAGTGTGATTTTAGGCTGCAGGTTTTTGACATTCCCACCACTGAATTGCTTTTTTTTATCTCAAACTATTCTAACTTTCTGCATTTAAATCGTCTTCTCGGCAGCTGAATAATCAGTGCAACTGCTCAAAATGTACCACATCATTTATTTCAAGGGCTCGTCCGGGATTTGAACCCGGGACCTCTCGCACCCGAAGTGAGAATCATACCCCTAGACCAACGAGCCTCCTCCGCTTTCATTCTATGTATGAACACTGTAAAAACTTCAGTTTAAACAGAGGACGTCTGGACTTCACGAAAACACAAAGTTCACTGAATGAAGACTGACTTCATTTCGTTCAAACCGGTGACTCCTAATCAGACGTGATGAAGCCGACTCACCGGCATCAGACCGCTCCTGGATTTACTGCACGTCCGCAGGGCGTCGTCCAAACTCCACCACCTGTCGTAAAGGTAAACGGCCACCACTGGAGGGAAAAGCAGAAGTTTATTTAGACTGATGTGCAGCTTCTGAACAGAACCTTGTGTTGGATCGTCAGGTGTTCTGCTGTGTTTAACCCTCCTGTTGTTCTCATTTACGGGCACCAAAAAATATTGTTTCATTTTCTGAAAAAAATCCAAAAATTCAGCAAAAAAAAAAAATCACAAAATTTCTGAAAATGTGAAAAACCTTCAGGAAGAAAATTCCAATAATTCCTTAAAAGTTTCCTTTAAATTTAATTTTAAAAAATCCCTCAAATTTGGCAAGAAAATTCTTGTAAATATTTTCAAAAAATAAGTTAAAAAAATCATTCTAAAAAAATGATTCCATATATATCAATAAAACTTTTAATATTTTCTTTAAGAACATTCACATAAAAATCAACCAAAATCCAGGGAATTTCGCTGGATTTTGGTTGATTTTTATGTGAATGTTCTTAAAGAAACATTTTTAAAAATGTTTTTCCACCAAAAATGTTCAAAGATTTCCCAAAAATGTTGAAAATGTGGACATCAGAAGTTTCACTGCGGAAATAGATTTTTTCCCACATTTTCAAACTTTAAACCGGGCTAATTTTGACCCGCAGGACGACACGAGGGCTAAGACAGAACCTCGTGTTGGATCATCGGGTGTGTTTTACTGTGTTTAGATCAGAACCTCGTGTTGGATCATCGGGTGTGTTTTACTGTGTTTAGATCAGAACCTCGTGTTGGATCATCGGGTGTGTTTTACTGTGTTTAGATCAGAACCTCGTGTTGGATCATCGGGTGGATGAAGCCCCAGTAGAACACAGGGATTCTGGACTTCCTCAAACAGCTGCAGCTGCCTGATATTAGCTGCTTTAATCTCCACCTGAGCAGAGACGAAGAGGAAAGAACGACGGGAAATCACCTCCAGCATCAACTTATCTCTGGTCAAAGCTGCTCAACTAAAAGTTAATGAAGAATAACACAGATATTAGAGGAAGGAAACTGTTACGTATAAGAAAGTATAAGCAGCAAAGACGAGAGCTGCAACAATTAGTCGATTAACGAGGTCGGTGACGAAGAGAAACCAAACCATTGCATCGTTTATCAAGCAAAGTACAGAATATTTAACAGATTTTAGATTCTTGAATTCCACAATTTGCTGATTAAGTTTCACATCACAAACATTTGAAGGGAATTAGATTTTGCTTCATATTCCTTCTTATTATCATTACTATTATTAGGTAATCAGTCAGAAAACACAAGTGCACAATCTGTGTTTCATGTTGTTTACACCAAAACAATCAACTAATTATGTGAACACCTAATAAAAAGATTCATGAGTAGTGCAGAATAAAAATGTTCCCTCTTTATTAAGCATAAGGAACTGTTTAATGTGTGGTAACAGTGTGTATTAATAGGAGCTTTACTGTCATTATGTTGAGGTCAGACGACAGGAAAACAAGACGAGCACAGAGCTGCTGAAGCAAGAAAACATTCAAGACGATTAAAAAGACAAACAGAGCATCAGATTAAAATAAAACCTGAAGAGAAAACAATTCGTTCTATTTTATTTTCATTTTATTTACAGAATCCAAATGTGTCATGAATTAACATGAATCTACACTTTTTTGTCTGTTTATTCCCAAAAGTGAGAATAAAAATAATAATAATAAATCTGTGGATATGTTTGTCTGCTGCCGTGATGATTTTTGTGGTGATTTTGTGTCCCTCTCGTGTTGCTGAGTGGTGGTTGTTTCTTTTTGTTGTGGTTTTATGTCAGGTTTTGTGCTTCTTCGTGGTCATTTTGTGTCTTCTGGTTTGTGGTTGTAACACACGTCTTAAAATAATCTTTAAACTGATAGCAGGTGATTCATTTCTTAGTTAAGCTAATGATTGACGACTGATCAATAAATCACACTGATTGTGTGAACAACACTTTAGCAGAAGTTCATGGTACCTTTGAGGAGTGTCCTGAGTGGAACCAGCGGCTGGTTTCTGGTTCTGACTCCACAGCGGACAGGTAGAGCCGAGAAGCAGATGTGAGCTGAGTTTCATCCACATCTGGCAGGTCTGCAGGAAACATCACCTGTCAGAGGAAGCACAGGTGTTCTCAGGTGTAGTTACACTTTTACAAAGGGCTTAAAAACACCAACAGGACATAAATATGATCCTACAGTCAGCAGACATGTGGTGCCTTAATAAATAATTACCGTTTGTGTTTTGTAACAGAGCTCCACCTGATAACGTTCAAATTTGAACCCATTTAAAGCTGCATTGTTTCCTCATGACTCCAGTGATGAATCAGAAGATAATCTCTGATCTCTGTTCAGCTATTAGCTCCTGGTGATAAAATCGGCGCATAAGTTTCGAGAATTAACGCAGGTTTCAGTTAAATATTAACTGTGAGGAGACATGGTTACATAAGTTACAGGCGGTAAAAAAATCACTTTAAGTTAATTAAAAAGGGACATTTTTACTTGAAGTAACTTCAGTGATTAATTAAAAGCTTCTAAAAGACGCTAGTTCAGTTATTTTCATGTGTTTTGACTCGTTTCGTTGCAGATATGAGACATACCGGCGCCGATAACTGCTGAACTTTGGACAGTTAGCTTACATGCTAACAACAACAACAACAACAGAATGACTGCTAGCCTCGTTAGCTTCATTAGCCTCATATCGGTAAACACTAAACTTACTGTATGTTGACATCTGAAGCTCTGCTCGCTGCCTGGAACTTCCTCAATTAACTCTGACTTCACCTGAAACCGTTTTTAGTTGACCTGCAGCGCCACCGTCCGACCGCAAACAAGCATTGCCGCAAAGACCGGAAGAGCATTTCAACATAAAGGCACACAAAACATAAAATATCGTCCATAAAATGTTTCAGTTTTTACTTATTTATTATTATTATTATTATTATTATTAATAATAATAATAATAATAATAATAATATTTTTTACTGAATGTCAACTAATGCTAAAGAAATAAATTAATTAACATAAATGAATAGTAATGAAGACAAATTCTTCAACATTTGGCTCTCATCTAAGTGCGATTTTATTTTATTTTATTTTTCTTTTATTATTATTTTCTGACTGTTCTTAATATTTTAAAGACATTTTTTTACACTTTTTAAAAAATCTTTTTTATTTTCAGCACTAATGTGAGTATATAATAATAAATGTATTGATTTATTGATTTAAAAATACTACTAGTATAAATAATATTTAAGTGTGTTGTTCTTTTGAATGGACTTTATTGTCATCTCTTATTCTTTTTTGGTCCATTTGTCTTTACTGTTTTTGTTATTTTTTTACATGACTTTTTAATCACACCTTTTTCCAGCTATAATCATCTAACTGTCCATTAATGACCAGGACTTACCTGTGTCCAGGTGTGTTGGTTGTGAAAACAGGTGATCCATCAACAACAGTAATAATGACGATGGAGCTGCTAGTTTATTAATATTTAATCTACCTTTGTGGTGGTTTTGTATCATTTTGTGGTGGTTTTGTGACTCTTTGTGGAGTTGTCTGCTCTTGTGGTTGTTCTGTGTCTCTTTGATGTGATTTAGTGGTGAAAGTTTTGTTTCTTTTTTATTGTTTTTATGTGTTTTTACTGTGATCGTGTTGCATCTTAATATGTTCATGAGGCAAAGAAGAGAATAAAATAAATTTTCCCATCTTGTTATTTCAATGCTAATTGGGTAAATAAATGCACATTTCAATGCCGTATGCATATTACACGACTTTAAAGTTAAATCCTAATGTTGCTGTGTTTTGATTTTAAATTTAAACGGCTTTAGCAGCAAAAACTTTACATTTACTTCACTGCTAATTTATCTAAGCCAACAGAAAAGGACTGTTTATTATGGGATTGATGTGATGGACCAGCACTGAATTCTAAACCTTCAAAGACATATTTAGATGAATCCAGCTGTCTGACTATTTTCTAGTCATTATATCTTCTTTTTATGATATATTCTGTCTAGTTATTTGAAAACTGAAATCTGTGTCCTTCTCTGCGGTTCCATTTTGATTTTTTTTTTCCAAATATGGTCTTTGGTGTTGTTTGTCCAGCATTGGTGGTTCAATGGTAGAATTCTCGCCTGCCACGCGCCGGGTTCGATTCCCGGCCAATGCACTCAGTTTTAGGCATATTAAAAACACAACATGTCAACAATTGATCACAAACAAACATCTACTGATGCTCGTAAAATGACAAAGTCTGCAAAAACATCAGAATAATGGCAAAGGACAAAATTTCCCCAAACACACAGTTTTCAGACTTTAATCCAAATGACAACAAATTTAAATGACCAAAAATGACATACAATGTCTACAAACAGTCGCAAAAAGACAGAAAATCCCCACAAACAGACACACAATGAACACAAAGGACATTCAGTGTCTGCTAATGGTCGCAAAATGACCAAAAAAAGACAGAAAATGACCCCAACATCACACAAAATCTCCTGAAATTGTCACAACATTCGCACAAAAATGAGAAGATAAGCGGTGCTGTATCGATAAAAATACTGCTCAGTGTTTCATCTTTTTGAAAGCTGAAGAAAACCCTTTAAAAGCAGAAACAGTGCTGTGATTTTCACTAAAAACCAACCGTGTGCTGTCGTCCAGCGTTGGTGAGTCTGTGGTGGAATTCTCACCTGCCACATGGGAGGCCGGGTCCAGTGCGCCAAAACATCCACAGTTTTTCCACTTTTAGCAGATATCAGCAGCCCAGAAGCTTTACATTCTGCTGGGATCAGTACACAGATGCAGTGTTTCCACTCCCAGCCAGTAGACAAGGTACTGCTAAATGTTCCAGAGTTCCCACTGAAACCTCTGGCATAAAATCTGCTGCAGGAAGTCCTGATTTCTATCAAATTATGATTTCATTCTGAGGTCTGGACTTCAAAATTGCCATGTACAGTACTTCCTACCAGATTGCTGTAATTATACGGATAATAAATCCAGTATTTATTCACAAAAATGAACAGTTACATCATGTAAACAAACTGGCATTTAAAGGGTTAAAATCGTGAAACTGAATGAATATATGAAGTGGAAACTAATATTAAGAAAAAATCTTTTTATTTTATATTTTGGTCTTTCAGGACTTCTGTAGAACTTCTGTATGCTGATGTCAGATGACTGTAATTAGTTTTTGTGGCAATTTTATGCATTTTTTAAGCAAATTTTGTGACAATTTCAGGACATTTTGTGTTATTTTGGGTTGATTTTGTGACTTTTGTGAGTCGTGTGGTCAGTTTGTGGCCATTTGTTGACAGTTTGTGTAATTTTGTCATCATTTAATTAGTTTTTGTGGCAATTTTATGCATTTTTGTGCAAATTCTGTGACAACTTCATTACATTTTGTGTTATTTTGGGGTCATTTTGTGTTTTTTGTGTTTATTTTATGTCTTTTTTGGTCAATTTGTGACTTTTTGTGGGTATTTTGTAAATTTTGTCATCTGTTTTGTTTTTGAGGTTATTTTATAAGAAGATTTTGTGACAATTCCGATACCAGAAAACAAATTAGATGACGACAAAATTACACGAAATATCAATAAAAGGACACAAATTGACCAAAAAACATAACCACAAAAAACCCTCAAAATGACCCCAAAATAACACAAAATGTCGGAAAAATGTCACAAAATTTGCACAAAAATGTCTGAAATTACAACAGAAACAAACTAGATGACGATAAAATTACACAAGATATCAACAAATAGTCACAAATTGACCAAAAACGACATAAAATGACCCTAAAATAAAACAAAATGTTGGGAAAATGTCACAAAATTTGCACAAAAATGTCAAAAATCACAACAAAAACTAATTAAATGGCAACAAAATTACACAAATTTAAAGACTGACCAAAAGAGACATACAATAACCGCAAAATAACACAAAATGTTCTGAAACTGTCACAAAACTTACACAAAAATGCATAAAATTACCACAAAAACAAATTCAGTGATGACAAAATTACACACAATGATTTTGTGTTTAACTTTAAAAAGTGTTAACTTCCTCTGAATTTAATTTTAATGTATTTTTTGTTCTTTTTATTCGGGTTGGAGCCAATGCAGGCAGAGTTCTGAATGAATTCCAGCTGTTATCCAACTCAGTGTGATGAGCTTCAAAGCCACTTTCAGACACTCAGCATGGAACATCGCTGCAGCCAAACGGGAACAACAGAGAAAAGAGGTGAACTGAGAGCCTGTCCTGGCCTTGCTGAATTTCTGATTCACTTGAATTTCAGTAATTTAGGTCAGATCTGTCATTTTACTGGATGACGGTGGGAAGCTGTGGACATGAAGGCCGTCGGTTCGATCCCAGCTCCTAACAAAGATATTCTAACACAAACTTTAACCAGTTGTTGTTCATCTTTGAGATATAATTTTGGTTTAAAAATATGAGTGGCCTGTTGTGAATGTTTTGCTGACTGATCAGACTCACAGAAAAACAGCTTTTTCTTATGTGCTGTTGACAAAGCTGGATAAACAGTTGGTGTTGTGCAATAATCTCACTAATAGCAAACCCCATTTGATCAGTTATGAAATGACTTTGAATAGATGCTCTTCATATTAACCATTTAAAAGTCATTTAAAAGGTCTGTTTGATCCTTAATGTGCAGAATCTTATGGACAAAAACACCCACAGCACTGCTGCAGAAATAGATTTATTAGAAAATGTACAGATTAACCGGGAATCACACAAACACACAAAGAAATCCAGGAGTTAAATCAATGCAATACCTAATCTTAAAGGCCGTACGTGTACAAACACCCCAGTATATTGCCCACCTCCTCCACCCTCACGCCCCAAATAGAGCTCTCAGGTCAGACCAACAAAAATGACTTCTTGTCCCACTAACCAAATATAAAACTTGTGCTTTCCAAGATCTTCCAACAAAGCTGTGGATGTTCACATCAGTGAGAAGATTTAACTTCAGGACTGCATTATTTGTCATTATTATTTCAGACATCCATCCACAGATTGGGAGGAAGAAAACCACACATCAAATCCTCATGAACACCTTCTCTAAGAACGTTGAACTCAAAAACTAATGTTACCTTTGATTCCAGATTTTACAGGAGATCAACTCAATATTCACACCTTAAAAACACATCAGTCAAGTTGGAGACGTTCAGACGTGGAGCATTCAGTGAACGGAGGCAGAATGATCTACATGGACGAGGTGCTGCTGCCATGATGGATCAGAGGTCTGGTTCTGGTCCAATCAGAGCTGTCATGATGGATCAGAGGTCTGGTTCTGGTCCAATCAGAGCTGCCATGATGGATCAGAGGTCTGGTTCTGGTCCAATCAGAGCTGCTGCTGGACCTTTGAGGACTAATTTTACTTCTTTATTTTACCAGGTAGGATCAGTTAAGAACAAATTCTGATTCAGAACAATGACCTGACAAGAGGCCCCAGCAGGAAAAAGAGAACAAACAAATAGCACATTTTAAAAAAGGACAAACAAATATTTAAACAGAGAATAAAACAACCTGGATTAATGCTAGCAGTTCATTGCAGTCAGCATGTGCAGCGGTAAGCTAGGATCTGCTGCAGCCTCTGCTTAAACATGTGAAGTGATGGAAAAGGTGACAGTTTGAGAGATTTTTAGAGGGAATTCTAATCGGAAGTGCTGAAGCAAAGTGAAAGGAATTCCAGTCAAAGACAGTTCAGACCTTGGGGATGGAGAGTGTTATGAGATCACTGGACCTCAGGTGGCAGTTGCTATGGGAGGGGTGTAGAAGGTTGGAGAGGTACTGAGGTGTCTTTCCTGATAGGGTCTGGTAGATGAGCAATTTGTAAAGGCCACAATGGTGGGTGGAGAAAGGTGCACCAGTAGCAAGACGGATGGGTGAGTGATAGAGGACATCAAGCCTATTAAGGGCACGCTTATCGTTATAGATGACATCGCCGTAGTCAAACATGGGAGGATGGCCATCTTCACAAGAGTACTGGCATATTTTGGCAGAGTATGTCAAGGAGGCCTTATTACAGTAAGGGAACTCCAGTCTAGATTGACTTCAGCCTGTAGAATATTAACATGAGAAGTGAAAGAAAGTGAAGAGTCCAACCAAGGTACTTGTAGGAGCTGATGAACTCCAGACCGAAGCATTCTGCACAGGTGGTCTTTGGGGGGGGGGGGGGGGGGGGGCTGGAGACACTGTTTGTCTGGTTGAATAGCATATATTCTGTTTTCTTGGAATTGAGGCACAAGTGAAGGTCACGAAAAGACTCCCTGATTGAAGTAAGGCTGAGTTCAGTGATGGGCCAGTGGAGCATATAATGGTGTCATCAGCATAGAGTCGTATGGGAGGCACCAACAGCCTTAGTCACATAAACTGCATTCGTTTCCAGTTTTAAGTTTTTATTAGTCTCCCTTGGGAGAAATTTGTCTCAGACAGTCTGTAGCACAGAAAACACATACCACTGATACAATAAACATCCAGATAAACTCTCATGCTGAGTTTGTAACCTCAGCATGATGTGATGAAAACTCAGTAAAATGTGCTTCATTAAACTCTCTCTGGGCTCCAAGGCTTCAGCTGACATGTTTCCAGGACACTTTGTTCTCATCAGCTCAATGTGCTGCAGGTAGAGAAGCTCAACAACTTTGACTGCAGCTGGAAATAGAAAGTCAACTGAAATAGAATCCTGCACCGACACAAACATCCTGAAACTTCCTGCACACTCTGCAAACTGACATCAGCCTCCAACAGATCATGTGTGAAATCGTGTGTTTGAGATAGAAGACAAACTACTTCTCTCCAATTAAGCCGTTTATTTTCTGCCACCAGTGTCTCAAAAAATCTTGTACAATGATATTTTCTGTTTCGAACAACCTCCCCGAAAAGGATAAAGTCACATGTGAACATAAAATGGTATTCTATAAGGGGTAATATGATTGGCTAGAGGACATATACATGTGATGTAAATAGTGAAATGTGAACGGCTACAAGGTGAAGATGAACCGTGATTTAGACTCAGTTCTCCCTATAGTTGGTGCACAGATATGTCAATATCTCATTGCACACAATTCATCCAGTCTGCAGCAGAGGCACCCTGTGAGAAGAACCTCTCTTTTTAACACTTCTGCTCGATACCTGTCAGTCTGCTGATATCTCATAGAGAGGATTGTTATGATCATCAGTCTTCAATCACTTTGGAAAATCAGATTGAGGTTAGTTGTTAACATATTGAAATAGGAGCATACTGTGAGGAAAAGCAGACGCTCTATACTATGGTAGGTTTTGGTGTGTGTGAGTGTGTGTGTGTGTTAGCAGCAGAGGTGGGTAGAGTAGGCAAAATTGTACTCAAGTAAAAATTATGGCAGAGTAAAACTACTCTCAGAAGTACATTATTCACATACTCCGTTACAGTTACTCAAGTAAATGTAACAGAGTAAATGTAACTCGTTACTACCCACCTGTGGTGAGCAGCTGTAACTCTTCAGCTTGACCTCTCTATGACCCTCAGATATCCAATCCCTCAGAGCCTGGGACTGATGCTTCCCCTCTATTCAGGTCATGACAACTCATGCATTGATTGTACAAGAAATGGTATAAGAATCAGTGTTACAATACTTACATATATATATACACACACACACACATATATATATATATACACGTTGGCAATTTCAGTGTTAAGCCAGCAGTGTCTTTGTAAAAGTAAATCCTAACAGGTCAACACTAACAGTAGTTCTCCATCATTCAGTCTGGAGCTGCAACACTAAACAAGAGAAGCACTCAGAGAGCGCAGCACTCCGCCAAGGCTGCTCAGTCGTATCATTTGCGACGGAAGAAACCCTTAATGAAAATGAGCTTGCGCTGAGTACAGGTGTGCGTTCTGCATGTGTACGTTATGTAGGCATACCAAACAGTGTGACCTAAACATGTGATGGGCGGCAGGAATTGATGGGACTCGGAAACTCCCCCAAAATTTAATCAATTGTTACTTGTATAATTTCAGATAGATAAGATTGCAATCATGTGATTGCCAGCTGACATAGTGTTCACTAGTTGTCAGAGCTACAATGATGCCGTGCCGCTATCTCACAATACAGAAATCTTTGGCAAATCTGTGGCTTCAGACAATAGAACACGTTATTGCCAAAATCTAATAAAGTGGTCTTTGTATCTTTCCTACCTTCTCTGAAAATATCATTAAAACCTGTTTGTCTGTTTTTGAGTAATGTTGTTGATGAACAGAGTCACAGAAGGACAAACAAATGCCGACTGTCACATAATTCCGCCACATTCCTTAATGGAGTAACTATACAGTGATAACAACACACTTTACACCGGTTCCCAGTCCACCTCCCAGTAACATGGTCCAGTCAGAGTCTCTGCACACCAGCTGCTGCTTCAACATCTGGATCATCAGGACACACTTCATCCTCTCACCACAAACATCGTCCTGATCAGTCTGACTCCCACCTGCAGAGAGAAGAATAAAGAGCAGAGGAGATGAATGAGTTTGATGAGCAGCTCATCAGGACTTCAGACGTGTTCAGAGCAGCAGCTTCATGTTAATGTGTTGGAGTGAACACACTGAGCTCCAAGCTCACACACCTGCACACACTGTCAGCATCAGGTGTGTTTCTCTGCACATTTCACTGCAGTCCACAGTGGAAACAAACTGCTGACAGTCATCAAGCTTCATTACTGCACAAACTCTTCACTCATGGATTTACTGCTGCTCCATTTAAACCAACAGTCTCTGAGTGTCCATCAACATCTCATCTGCTCTGAAAACATCAGCTGACAAACCAACATGGAGGCTGTCAGTCAATACATCTGTAACAAAGCAGATACAAGGACACAGATCCAGATGTGACAGCTGGAGCTGAACAGAACTTCTGCTCTGTAGAAACACCTCATGTCTCCCTCATGCAAAGATGCTGCTGTGAAATAAGAGGCGCTGGTTTGCAGGCTTCAGTCTCACTGATCTCAGAGCTGTGACAAACATCACACTGATCAGCTGATCACTGTTGGAATGAGACAACAAACAGTGAGATCAGATCTGATGGACACTTTGATGAAGGAGGACCACTGTCTCTGCACATCTGGAAGGCTGTCAGCTGGAATCAGCTTTATTTCCTCAACACATCAACACAACAACAACAGTCGGCTTCACATCCATCAAACACACCATGACAACAAGCTTGTGGCTCCTCTGATTGGCTGACTGCTGTCTCTGTGTTTCTGTCTCCATTCTGCTCTCACAGCTTCACTGAGAAGCTGCAGGTTTACAGGAGACACTGGATCTTTGCTTTGATACTGACTGTGTTTAGTAGAAAACTGCTGGAAGCAGCAGAGACTGATGGAACCTTCTACTGACCTCAGAGTCTGCAGGCTGCAGTCTGGACTCTCCACAAGATCTAACAGAGGTTTCACTGATGAATCCTGCAGGTCGTTGAGGCTCAGGTCCAGATGTTCCAGATGTGAGGGGTTGGACTTCAGAGCTGAGACCAGAGAACCACAGCTGATCTCTGACAACCTGCAGCCCCTCAATCTGAATAAAGAATAAAAGATGTGAGATGAGGAGACAAAGTTCCTGCTTGAAATCATCCAGAGTTTCATCATGAGTTCAGAGCTGCAGAAATCTGGATTTCTATGCATCAAGTCAACCTTAAATCTCCTTCAAATCTTTTCATACGTGCAGCTTTATCAATGAGATCTGTTCATTTATTCTACCAGAGGAGAAGCTGCTGGACCACAGAGGACAAATACATTTGCTTCCAGGACAGAAAGGTGAAAAGCATCTAAAGGTTGAGCAGCAGATAAAGCCACTGTCTTTACTTCAGTCATCTCACAGCTCCAAACGCTGGAAAGGATGAAGGAGAGTTGTGTTGGGTTCTTTTCCAAATAAAGACTGCTGCTTTGAGTAATCACAGAGCCTCTTTATTAACCGGCTACAACAACACTGTAGTTCTTCTAACTCCCTGTACTGTGTCTTCTCATGCAGTACTCAGACAACATATATGCATGGTCTACCCTTTAGGGGTAACACACAAAATGTTCTGGATAACACCACATCCCAGTGTTGGTCTGAACGAGCCGAGGCACCGATTCACGTATCATGCACTGAAAGCAATACCTCAGCCGAGCTGTATCACTGAGCGTATCACTTTAAGAAAAGTCACGTGACCGACACAGTAACTGTGTCGTATTGTATCATGTTGTATCACGTGTCCTCGAGGCGCCAGTTCTACTTGAGGAAGTCCAGCACCCATCGACTCACTTGTTGCTTCGACGCTGTTCAATCATTGCTATGGAACCTCCGAGAAAGAGAAAGTACTCTGCCGTGTGGGATCATTTTGACCTTATATCACCTGATAAGGTAATTTCTTTGTACTTCGTTCCAATTTAAATGGCTGACAAAATCTGTAGTGTATATTTTTATGATCCACAGGTTAAATGTCGTCTGTGTTCAACGGAGTTGTCTTATGCAACCCGAAACACATCATCAATGCTACGGCATTATAAAGCTCGTCATGAAAGAGAAGACAATACACCAGGAATGGATACTGGTGGATTATTATTTTGTAATCTATCACTAATTATTATGGAGGCTAATTACATTCTAAATCAAACTGTTTTTTTTTTAATTCAAGCCTCTAGAAAACAGGCCCTCAATCGATGCATTATAAATATGATAATCAAAGATTGCCAACCTTTAAGCATCGTTGAGGACGAGGGATTCAGGGAGATGCTCCAGACTCTTGAGCCATCATACGCAATACCAACCAGAAAGGTACTGTACTATATTTCCATAATATTATATTGACAATATTTCAATGGAATTCTGGATCTGTAATAGACTCTGGTAGAGAAATTATTGGTGGTTTGCTAATAAGAAAGGTACTATATGTCAGAAATTGCACTTATCATTAGGAGTTTCAATTATTATTGTTTGAAGATTTTCTTCTACTTTACAGGCTCTAAAGGAAATGGTTTCTGAGAGATATGCAGCAGAAACCCAGAACATTAAGGAAAAATTACACTCCACCAATGCAATCAGCCTTACAGCAGATATGTGGACTTCAGTAAACATGGAGGCCTACTTGGCTGTGACTGGCCACTTCTTTGACACTGAAAATAAAATGTGCACCACTGTGCTGGGAGTTAAATATTTTCCCAAGAGCCACACAGCAGAGAATATTGCTGAGGTAGGTTTTTTGAAAATATTAATAATGGTATCTGTTGATGTCATGTACTTGTCATATACTCATAGACTTATTTTTTATTTCTGTATTTTTTTAGGTCACACAAGATCTGATTGACAGCTGGGCCATCACAGGGAAGGTTGCACGCTTTGTAACTGATGCCGGGGCAAATATGATCGCGTCTGCAAGACTATTAAAAATCGAGCATAGTCCTTGCATCGCACATACTTTAAATTTGATTGTTAAAAAATCTTGCGATCAAGTGTCAGACCTAACTGATATCCGACATAAAACCAAAAACATCGTCACCTATTTTCGTTCCAGCACTCTTGCCAAGGAAAAGCTGAGTCACGTGCAGCAACAAATGCAAAAACCAATTCTGAAACTCATAAATGAAGTTCCTACACGCTGGAACAGCACATACCAAATGCTGTCAAGAATAGCAAGCCAAAAAGAGCCTGTTTGGGTGAGTCTGGCATCTTTAAAAACACCATTGCCTGCACTTACTGGAGAGGAGCATGACATCATTGCAGAAGTCCTGATTGTGCTTGCCCCTTTTAATGCTGCTACTGTGGAGCTTTCAGAGGAGAAGCGAGTGAGTGGGAGCAAAATAATCCCGATGATGAAAATGCTTCATCATACAATGCAAAAATGTGCTCCATCTCTGGAAACATCAGTTGGAAAAAAACTGCGTCATGAACTCGACAAAAGAGTAACCGAAACCTTGAACAATTATGAATCTTCCAGTCATCTGTCTCTGGCAACCTTATTAGATCCACGATTTAAAGCCCTTGGATTCTTAAATGGGACCAAAATAAATGATGCTGTGAAGAAACTAAAATCTGAATGTGCTGCAGAGATGAGAATTTCTGGGCCACCTTCGGCACCACAGGAAGATCAGCCTGGCCCCTCATCTCATTTGCCAGCATCTTCTATGTCAGGTGTGTATTTATTTATTCAAAATGTTTTCGGGGTGATATATTTACATTTGAAGCTAATCATGTCTTGTTTTACAGACAACCTGTGGCAACAGCTGGACATGGAGGTGGCCCGTACTCGAACAAGTACAAGTGTTGTGGCTGATGCCATGATAGAAGTACAAAGATACCTTTCATCAGCAAACATTCCCAGAACCGAAGATCCACTGGAATACTGGAAATCTCAAAAGAATACCAACCCACACTTATTCAAACTGTCCCAGAAATATCTGTCTACTCCAGCCTCATCAGCTCCTTGTGAACGAATTTTCTCCAAAGCTGGAGAAATTGCATCCAAGAGAAGAAATCGTTTGAGCCCAAACATGCTTCAAAAACTTCTCTTTCTGAATAAAAATGTTTAATGTTATGGAAACTCATTACAAGTGTGCCTTTAGTTATATGCTGCAGTACATTTTTTTAACCACTAGATGGAACCCATACACATACCAATACAGCGTGATACAGCGTCGACACAGTAGGGGGAATGTGTGACACGCACACTGAGGTATCATCTGCACATCACTGTCACATCCCCTTTACTGAAGTTAGGTTGACCCTTCTTAGCTGTAAACACACAAAATACATTTAGAATATCAAATTGTCTCAGTTAACATTGGTCAACTGATTATGTTAGGGAAAATACAACTAGTGCATCTTAACAATCCTGTAACATTCTTGTTTTTCTTTTTAAACAATTACTCAGTGAATTATGAAATGCTATGACTCTTTGGACAGTGGTATTTGCCAAAAGCACCTTCAGTGAAAAGGGCTTGGCATCAGGTTTCAGTTTCATTGTGTATGGCTTCTGATCGAGCCCAAGTCCATCACATAACTTGGGGGTCATTAACCACACCCGACGGGTACGTCGGCGGGGTTATTGCATTCGGTGCGGTATCTGGCTGGGCAAGTATGTATGTATGTATGTGGCTATGTCCGGTCCGATATCTCTGCAACCGCTGAAGTCAGGATAATCAAACTTGGCACTGAAGATCAGTCTAAGGTCCCCTGCTCAGTTGTGGAGTTACAGGTCAGCAGATCAAGTAGGGAGGGAGATACGTACGATGATCAAAATTGATACATATTGCATCAGTTGTATAGGGAGGACAGGGTTTTCACCAGCAGAGGGCGTGGTTCTGCCCTCTACTGAGGGCTCGTCTAGTTCCATATGAAATCAACAGATTTTAAGAAAATTTCCCACCCAACTCAGATTTTTCTAAATTTTTCACATACTCATAGAACATTATATCTGATGGAAAAATCCAAAATTTCAAGGCTTAATTGTAAATAGTTCCAAAGTTGTGACCATTTGAAGTAGGTAGGGGGTACCCTAAAATTGCGACCAAAATTACGACTTGAAATTTCCGGCTATTTTCAGGCTTCTATAACTTCTGAACAAAAAGAGCTACAGGTTTGAAATTTTCAGGATCATTTCATAGGAATACATAGTCCTAAGAAATGTGAAAATATTTACTTAAAATTTATAACTGCATGTTACAGAGAATGACAAATTTGAGATTTTATCCATTGTGAACTTCTAAAATGCTACTTTTGGCCACCTGTTACACAAAATCACGCTAATCATCCTATTCATTAGAAATTTTATGGTCTGTATCTTGGCGACGTAGGGAATGGATCTGTGTAAAATAAAGGTCCTATGTTATGTATGATATATTACAGCTAAAAATATAAAAATATGATGAAAATGTGCATATTTAATTTGAACATTTAGCATAGAAGGATTTATAGAAGCAAGTTGTGCTTGGTGTTAAAATTTAGGACAATTCCTGGACTTTCACATAGGCTGTGTCCGAAATGGCATACTAACGTACTACTCATACTAAGTGTGACTTCAAAATAAGTATGTAGTGCGTTCACATTAGATAGTATGAAAAGACTGAGTACGCGAGAAATACCCGGATGTATACGATATCCGGAAAATTTTTAAGTATGCGCGGTGACCACACTAGTCATACTCAACCGCCCCATAATGCTTTGCGAGCTATCCACCGAAATGGAAGCCTCCGCGGGATATGTGGCCGGACCGCGGCGATTTTTATTTTATTTTATGTGGTTAAGTAGTCATCCTAATCACCCCACAGATTTGAGAAATAGGCGTTTTCTGACCAACGTTTTAAATTTGTCAGACGCCTCACAACGTGCTACTGAATGCTAGCAGCTAGTTGCAGCAGCTCGCTTTGCATACAGAACAAGTAGCAGCTACCTCTAGTAGCCTGCAGCTACAATTGAAACGATTCGCATAATCTGGCTAATAACTGCATGAGGAGTGCCGGCTTGAAATTGCCACATTAATTATGCGACTGTTTGTTAGCGTAAAATCGACCTGAAGCCGGCATTCAGCCGAGATATTTGATAGTCGTACTTCCGGTTTTTGTCGTCGGAGGTTTGAAATGCATTATGGGAAACGTAGTAGTATACTACAGTGTGAACGGTTGGCATTCTAATCATACTTATAGTACGTAGTATACAGTATGTACTCATTGAGTATGTAGTATGTAGTACGTTAGTATGCGATTTTGGACACAGCCTTAGTGTCTTATTTTGTGATGCTACCTATCCCACATGCTGTTATCGACCTTTGAATCCGAAGGTCGGACAGATATGTTCCCAGATAGCAAACTATGGGTGAATCAATGCTGAATCTGTGTTGAGACCTAACGTCGAAATTATACAGAAAGCGCAAGGTTGATAAAATGTTGAGTCAACGTTTGCTTACATAGATTACATGTTTGCAAACATAGATTCAACATTAATTCAACATTGACCTGTCAAACATTTTAATTAAACCAAAATACAACGTAGATTCAATGGTATCTTTTAAACACAAACTTCAATGTTCACAAAATGTTGTTGAATCAACGTTGATCCAACCATCAGTCTTCAACCGTAACCACAATTCAACCTTCTTAACCCTAATTCAACATTGATTTAACATCTTTTGCTATCTGGGTAAAGTGTGATTTATGGTTGAAAAGCAAACGTTGACTCAACATTTTATCAACCTTGCGCTTTCTGTATAATTTCGACGTTAGGTCTCAACATAGATTCAACATTGATTCACCCATAGTTTGCTATCTGGGTTTGATTTGAATGAGTCCACTGGTTCCGATGGCTGTTGCACTCTCTTGTTGAATGTTGTTGTTTCATATATCACGTTCTTTCTTGGGACAAAATGTCAACCTAAAGCTGTTACAATGGGATTGTATTGCTGGTGCTGCTCACTCGATAGCTTGAGCCCTCTTAGTGCATTGTTAGCCTCGAATTCCATGAAATAAACAAATGTGTTTACTTGATTTGCATCCGAGGAGTTGTTCAGCTTATGTGCCAGTCTAAAACGATCAAATGGTCTTATCCACTTACCCCATTCTTGGAGTTTTGCAAAGTCTAAAGGTTCTGGCAGTTTGACGGTGAAGTTTGCCGCTGCCATCACTAGACCTGTCGGCACGGCTACTTTGGCTGCTGCCCCAGCTGTTGAAACTGCTGTCGCTTGTGCTTGGTCATTCATAGTTGCTAGCAAGTTGCAAAGCTGACTTATTGTCTCAAAGCACACCAATTTCTGACACCATGTTGTGTTGGGTTCTTTTCCACATAAAGACTGCTGCTTTGAGCAATCACAGAGCCTCTTTATTAACTGGCTACAACAACATTGTAGTTCTAACTCCTTGTACTGTACCTTCTCATGCAGTACTCAGACAACATATGTACATGGTATTGAACTCTAGTTCAACTCTAGTGTACTGGACAACACCACAAGAGAGTTTGTGCCACTGGTGAGCTTCCAGTTAAAGTGTTGCAGTGATGTGACACACAACAGGTGCTGACAGGTGAGGAGAGTTCTTCTACTCACTGACTTCTATCAGCTCAGCACAGAGAACTTTAAGGACACTTTAGCTTTGACTCTGGACTGAGTCTAGACTTTATGACTCCCTACTACATTTAAAAAGAAAAACTCTGTGGATGATTCACAGCAGTCATTAAAAGTGATGAGAAAAAAGAAACATTCACCCAAAGATGAGAACTTTGAATCACTGAAACATGATGTCTGACCTCAGAGTCTTCAGGATGCAGTCTGGACTCTGCAGAAAACCACTCAGATGTTTCACTCCTGAATCCAGCAGGTTATAGTTCCGGCTCAGGTCCAGATGTTCCAGATGTGAGGGGTTGGACTTCAGAGCTGAGACCAGAGAATCACAGCTGATCTCTGACAAACTGCAGTCCTCCAATCTGAATCAAGAATAAAAGATGTGTATAAAATCATTGATGATCCATCAGATGTGTTCAGGTTCTGAATGTGCAGATCAACATTACTTTGTCCTCATCAATCAGCTTTTCTCTAAAAGCAGCACAGTGACTTTGTCCTTCTCTTATTGTGGATCATCATCATGTCAGCCTTCTACACACATCATCCACATGTCAGCACAACATTCATCCACCTATTCATGTCCACACATCAGTAACATCTGCTGACCTCAGTCCACTCTCTCATCAAAGGATCAACATCAAATCTCTTCATTCTTTCACTTATTCCATCACCTTCTTCTTCTTCTTCTGTGGAAATCAGCTTGCTAGCTTTGTCTCCTTCACATCTTCTAGTGTGTCTTCAACAACAGTCACATGTCATCTGTACATTACAGAGGGATTCTGATTCCTGCTGTCCACACTGACTGTCCACTGCTCTCTTCGTAACACAACTCCACTGGAAGGAATCACTTCATCAGCTCAGCTCACACTAACATCAAGCTTCAGCTTCTGACTCACACTAATCAACTTCCACACTGTTGACAACTAAACTCCTCTTTGACTTCCTGAGGCTCCACTGCAGCTCAGCACAAACACTGTGGAAACACAAACATACTGACTGGATGTGTGGAAGTCACACTGCTGAAGCCTCACATCACTTTCACATCAGCTTTACATTCAGACACACAGCAGGACTGTGGATTCTGTCCTCCATCTGGAACTCTGCAGTCAGCTGATCAGGGCATTTATTCACACTTCAACAATCTCAAACATCTTCACACTGTTTTCAGGAAAATACTCTAAATTTATCAACAAAAACTTCAAAAACAAGATTTAAACTGAATATATTGATAAACCATCAACAGTGAACTGACCTGAGAGTCTCCAGTTTACAGTTTGGACTCTGCAGTCCATCACAAAGATGCTTCACTCCTGAATCCTTCAGTCTGTTTCCACTCAGGTCCAGTTCTATCAGATGGGAGGGGTTGGACTTCAGAGCTGAGGCCACGACTTCACAGTGACTCTCTGAGAATCCAAAACAGTTATAAAGTCTGTAATGAGACATAAATGATAAAACATGTTGTTATGAAAGAGGACACTTTATGTTTCCTTCATGCATTTGACAGCAGAACATCTGGACTGGTCCTGTTGGACATTTACTTCTTCACATCAGTGCTTCAGCTGATCTTCTCTGACTGTTTGACATCAAACTGAATTCTCATCAGCCTCTCTCACACCTGCACACTTTGAATCTTTCTTTGCTTTCATCTGCAGATGGAGGGCAGAAGATGGACTTCCATTCAGGCTTCCATACTGTCCACAGTCTGTCAGTGGGATCTGATCCCACGTCTGACTCCACAAAGTTCTCAGGAGAACATCTGGATCAGGAGAAAATTTTCTGTCCCGTTTTTACTGGACTCAGGATGTTGTGACTGAGTTGAGTTCAGTCAACAGTTCCAGTAGAAAGATGATGATGTCTCTGCTGTGGACCTGCTGCTGTCAGCTTCACCTCCATCACTCAACATTTACAGTCTGCTGTCAAACGCTACACAAACCAAACTGATCACACCTGAACACCATGAATATGAACATCAGGAAATATTCTCCTGTGATGACAGACCACTGAGTCAACTTTATTCCTCAACGTTCTTTAGAGAGATTCTGAAAAACTTAACTCGATAAAGAGGGGGGTAACACCTGATGGGGGAACATTCAGGTGGATTGATAATGGTTGAGGGAAATAATCTTAGTTTTGTTTTTTATTTTTTTCATTTTGTTTTGTCTGAAATTACTCAAAGTGTTGGGGAAATTCCAAATCATTTATCCATATATCTGTTGACCTAAAGGTTAAAATTACATCCTGGAACTGCACAGGGCTACAAAAAAAATCAAATAAGTTATGAACAGGATAAAAACATTACAGTCTAACATAGTATTCCTTCAGGAAACCCATCTAACATAAGAAAATGAGCTTATTATCTATGTTTCAAGAACAGATCTGTCATGTGTGATGGAAGAACCAGGGGACATGTAAACAATGGCCCTCTGCAGTAATTAATAAGGTAGAAATCTATATGTGGGGGTTTCATTTCCCCCATTTTCCAATATAGTGAAGTGACATGGACTATAACTCACTAACTGGTTCCCCAACCAAGAACCTGAGTAATTTGGGAGGTGGGGGTGACATGTTTGTTTAATTTGTTTAATATGAGCAATTGCTTCTTTGTTATGTTAATTTTGTTATGTGATGAAAATAATAAAAAGAATGTTGGTTATAAAAAAACAACAACTCTGAGCTTTGTGTCCATCACATCTCTGGAAACAGTCTGACTTCCAGCATTCTGCTCTGAAATATTCACACCTCTGAGCATTTCCTGATTCCACTCTTCTCTGCAGCAACAACACACAAAACACCAGAGTTTCTCTGTGAGGAAGTGAACATCAGGAAAGATGTCACATCTGGACTCTGGAACCACTTCCTTCTTTCGAACCAACAGCTGATTTCAGATCAATAAAATGCTCCATGACTCAGTCCAACACACTTTGCAGCGTCAGTCTTTGTCTGATCAGTAGTTTATGGAGCCTCATGTCCAAGTTAACAAGCTTTAGATAGAAACTGTTGGACAAGAGACTCAATCACTGCACTGATCTCAGGATTATTCTCCACCTGAGAAACCAAATCACTGTTACAGCATCAATATCATCTCATCACTGTCACAGAAAGTTATGTTAGACTCTTTACAATATTTAATCAATCCAGAACATTTCAAAAACTACTTCTGAGTCTTTTAAAGGGACACAAATTGAATATTACATGTAACACTAATGACAAATAACAATATAGTTTAATCAGATAAAACCAGAAATAAAGTAAAATAAAAACTAAGAACTCAAACTAATTCAGATTCAGTTCACATCAGTGACAGCAAGAATTCCTTCAATCATTTCTGTCAGACTTCAGAAATGTTTGTTAATGACACAGATCTGATGTTAAACTCTGAAGAGGAGAGAAATAATCTGATCAAATCTGTTTGATTAGAAAAGATTTCAGAAGCTCCTCATGTGATAATAACTTTACTGCTTCACTGAAAACTGTAAAATGCTTCCACATAAAGAACCTCTACAGTTCTTCATGTGTTTCAGCAGATCTGCATGTTTTCTCCATCAGCCAAAGGAAGAACCTCAGAAGAACAAACTGTCTGATGGAACAATTATTAGAATGAAATAGAAAAATTTTGTTCAGACTGGCAACCTGTCCGGGGGACCCCCCATTAAGAAGAATGAGATGTTCTCGTGAGAACATCTGAAGAACTGAACTCCTGATCTACTCTGACTGATCATGTTCATCACATCTGGACTCACCGAAACTTTCTGCAGTTCCTCACAGCTGGAATCAGTCTCAGTTTTCCCTCATCTGATGTTCTGTACTTGTTCAGGTCCAACTCATCCAGAACCTCCTCTGACATCTGCAGCATGTAGGCCAGAGCTGAGCACTGGATCTCAGAGAGTTCCTTCTCTGATCTGTTCTCTGACTGCAGGAACTCTTGGATCTCCTGATGTACTGAGAGATCCTTCATCTCCATCAGACAGTGGAAGATGTTGATGCTTCTGTCTGGAGGTACAAAATAACTGTCCTTTATCTTCTTCAGGTTACTGATGACTCTCTGGATCATGTCTGGATGGTTTTCTGTCTGACCCAGCAGACCTCCTAAGAGTCTCTGGTTGGACTCCAGACAGAGGCCATGAAGGAAGCGAACAAACAGGTCGAGGTGACCATTTCTGCTTCTGAGGGACTTCTTCATGACCTTGTCCAGGAAAACATCCAGGGATGAGATGTCTGTGACATCATCATCATCATCATCATCATCACTACAATCACGATCACCATAAAGATCTTTCTGTTCTTCTCTCAGGAACTTCTCCAGAACCTCAGTCTTCCTGTTGGTGTAACAGTGGAACATGTAGACTGCAGCCAGAAACTCCTGAATGCTCAGATGAACAAAGCAGTAGACTGGTTTCTGGACCATCACACACTCTCTCCTGAAGATCTGGGTACAAACTCCTGAGAACACCGAGGCCTCTGTCACATCCAGACCACACTGCTCCAGGTCTTCTTGGTAGAACATGATGTTTCCTTTCTCCAGATGTTCAAAGGCCAGCCTCCCCAGCTTCAGAAGAACTTCCCTGTCAGCCTCCGTCAGCTCCTGTGGACTCGTCTCAGGTCCCTCATGGTACTTCTTCTTCTTCCTCTGTGTCTGAACCAGCAGGAAGTGTGAGAACATGTCAGTCATGCTCTTGGGCAGCTCTCCTCTCTGCTCTGTGGTCAACATGTGCTCCAGAACTGCAGCAGTGATCCAGCAGAACACTGGGAGTCGACACATGATGTGGAGGTTCCTGGATGTCTTCATGTGGGAGATGATTGTTCTGGAGCGCTCTTCATCACTGATCCTCCTCCTGAAGTACTCCTCCTTCTGGACGTCGGTGAAGCCTCGTACTTCTGTTAACCTGTCCACATGTTTAGGAGGGATCTGATTGGCTGCTGCAGGGCGGGAAGTGATCCAGACCAGAGCCGAGGGAAGCAGATTCCCCTCCATGAGGTTGACCAGCAGAACGTCCAGCGATGACTTCTGGCTGACGTCAGACACAACCTTCCTGTTGGTGAAATCCAGTGAAAGTCTGCTTTCATCCAGACCGTCAAAGATGAACAAAAGTTTACAGACAGCCAGCTGCTCTGCCGTCACCTTCTGTAATGTTGGATGGAAAACATGGAGCAGCGTGAGAAGACTGTGCTGCTCATCTCTGATCAAGTTCAGCTCCCTGAACGGAAGCACCACCACCACACTGACGTCTTGGTTTTCTCCGCCCTCTGCCCAGTCCAGAGTGAACTTCAGCACTGAGAAGGTTTTTCCCACGCCGGCCACGCCGTTGGTCAGGACCACTCTGATGGCTCTCTGCTGCTCAGGTAAGGCTTTAAAGATGTCCTGGCACCTGATGGGAGTGTCATGGAGGCTCTTTTTGGAAGCTGTCTCCAGCTGCTCCACCTCATGTTGGACATCAGCCTCTCCACTGTGTCCCTCTGTGATGTAGAGCTCAGTGTAGATCCTGTTGAGGAGGGTTCCACCTCCTGCTTCATCACTTCCTTCAGTCACATGTTCACATCTCCTCCTCAGACTCATCTTATGTTCCTGCAGAACCTCCTGCAGACCAACACCTGCTCACAGACCAGACAAACAATCAGACTCAGCAAACACAAACATCTTTCATGTCTGGACAACACAACAACAAGCTCAGTTTCCACACATCAGTCCACCAGCAGATGTTCAGTCTTACTTTGTCCACAGCTGCTGCTTCTGGATCTTTCTCCACACCGGGGACAGGAGGAGTGTCCTGATGGAGCAGACTGGTCCCAGTATGAGCTGATGCACTGTCTGCAGAACCAGTGTCCACAGCTGCTAGAGACTGGATCCTTCAGGACGTCCTGACACCGAGCACAGCAGGACGGCTGCTCCTCCACACAAACTCCCCTCCTCTTCATCACTCTGTCAACACATTTATTCATCACATCTCACATCATCTGGAGAAAAACATCCACATGTGACTCCACAGAGCAGAAGAGAACAGTAAAAGTGAGGCTACTGTTCTGTCTGAGTTCAGCCGCTAATAAAAAGCTGCTTCCTTTCATTATGAACTCCACTCACAAGAGTTCTGCATTCTGACCACTGTGACTGTTTCAGCAGAGCATCTTCCTTCATCCTAAAACCTTCATCTTCCATCAGCTCACTTTACAGCAGGAACACTTTCTTACTTTGTGTCTGAGGGTTCAGGTTCTTCACTGAAGTCAGGAGGTTGATCATTAGACCAGTCGCTCTTCATGGACAGACGGCTGGAGGATGGAAACTCTGATCTCTGTCTACTGAAACACATGTTTGTTCTCTCATCAATCACTGATCAATTCTGAGACAAAACAGAACAAAGGATTTCTAATTGTGTCACAAAAACATTTTCAACGTTCATTTTAATCTCCTGATTAAAATCAACAACATAAAACTGACAGATGGAATCATAAAGGAAACACATGAATAAGTTAGAGGCAGTTTTCTTACTTTGTGTCTGAGGGTTCAGGTTCTTTACTGAAGTCTGGAGGACGTCCTTTGGACCAGTCACTCTTCATGGACAGACGGCTGGAGGATGGAAACTCCTCCTCCTTCTCAGAATCACTCATCTTGTGGACTTCAGTCAGTCTGAGAGGAAAACCAGAAACACTGAGTGACACACAACAAGAATCAGAACAAACAAATCTGTTCAAGAATCACAGAACTTTCAGATCAGGAAATAAAACACAGAATCCAGAGAGAAACAGAACCAGTCAACAGTCCACCTGGTAAATGAAAAGATCCACAGACAGACAGCTGACTGAGAGACTCTGGCATGAGAACAAGGAGAATACAGTCCCTGACAAAAGTCTTGTCGCATAAGGATATAGTAACCTTAAATGGCATATAACTGTATTTCTAATCAATCAGTTCTCACAAAAAAATGGCTCATTTTAATGTCAAGGGCTTTAACATTAATAACTGGGTGCAAATTGAACCAGTCATAAAGTGTCTTGATGTTCACGTCTCGGTAAAGCCCATAACAACGGTTTTTGCAAGGACAAAAGTCTTGTCATGTCTTTAAATGATTCAACCAATCACAGATTAGAAGTTCACCTGTGACAAATACTGTAACTGACACATTCCCAGGTGTGTATAAAAAGAAACACAAGACACAAGACACAAGACCTTCATATGAAGCCCAACCTGACCCCGACAGCATGCCAAAGATCCAACCACAGACCAAAGTGCTGATCATCAAGACCCTGAAGACCAAGTCTGCTGCTGAGGTGGCAGACAGCTTTAATGTATACTCACACGCAAAAGAAACGCAAGTTTCTTTTACCTGATGAAAAATTAAATTTGGTTTCTCAAAACAAAAATGCATTTGGTACTTTGTGGTGTATGGTGTGTTCTTAACATTTTCTGTTGCGTTTTGTAAGGTTGGTGTGAAAACGGAAAACGAATCGTTGCAATACACAATGCATTGATGATGTGGACACGATTCACACTTTGCATGTGCAACTGAATATGCACGATTTATCGACACCTTCAGTGGGTATAAATTTCATTCAAGATCATAGGCATTTCACTTGCTGTTTAACTATGCCACGCTTAAACCAAACTGAGAGGAACCAAGCCATCGGACGTCTGCAAGCTGGAGAGTCTGTCCGAGACATTGCCCGTCACTTTAACTCATTGGCTGCCAGCCGTTTTCAGAGCAAAGAGCCCCCTACTGCCAGAGTTTTTAAGAATTTTGACAGATTTTTCAAGCTCTACAGAATATCAAGTTTTAAGACTACATAAACATTGAAACTATCGAAAGAAAGTGTAGATTCTCTTCTTTCATCAGGAAAAAAAAGTTTGTTTCTAGCATTTTCGGTTCTAAAGTTATCGGCAGCAGAACATAGGGTCGTTTCAGCAAAAACACCTGTTTTTGACCAAAAAACAGAGATAACGAGCTTTTTGTGCAGAGAGGCACATCAATCACTTTGATGCCAATAATTTTTGGTTTAGTGACATCCTTATATGAAACAACAAAAACAACTCGGAAAAAGCATTTTGAGGTCAACTTTTTAACCTTTTGTTAGCTAAATCATTTATTTACAAACAAACAACACAAGTCAACATTTTGGTTCAGAACAATACATCTTACAATATATAAACAAAATATTTTTAGGTGTGTGTGTGTCTGTGTGCGTCTGTGTGTGTCTGTGTGCTCGCTCTAAACTCATCTGACTCGGTTTCGTCAGATGAGCTCAAGAGAGCGGTGGTGGCGAAACCGAAAACTAGCGCGGCTTTGATCACCAGCAGCTGTTGGCAGCGGCACTTTTTGCTGTCGGCCCACCATGGCCACTGTCTTTGTCATTCTTTTGGCCCACCGCAACACTCTCACGTTCCAAAACTCCAGGATTTTCACCGACAAGCTCCGCCAGACTGTCCTGCAGCCCCCCCAGTCAAAAAACATGATTGACGTCTGAAGACGTCATTGGCAGCGAATGAGTTAATGTCAACATCACCACCATTTACCGTCTCCAGCATCAATACAACACCACACAGAGCACCGATGACCTTCCCCAAAGCGGACAGACTCTCCAGCTTGCAGATGTCCGATGGCTTGGTTCCTCAACAACAAATCGTGTTGCATTTGTCAAGGTCCACAGCTTGCAGGAAGGATGGACAATGAAGAAGTGGCAGAAGGTTGATATTTCTGAAGAATCATCCATTGAACTGCATCCCAATCAACACAAATCCTGCAGAGTTGCTTCTCCTCTCTAATAAACACAACAGATTAGAGCTGATCTTCACCTGGACTTTATCTTCCTCTTAGTAACTCATTAAACAGACTCTGAACACCAGAGTTTCACTGACACATGCATCAAACCACAAACTGCTGCTCAGCGTCCATCACTTGGTGTCGTGACTCCAAACCAAAAAACAAAGTCACTGAGAGGCTAAGTGAGGAAGCATTACACTGTCGACTCGCTGCACAAACCACAAAGCCATTTCTGTTTCCAACTGTCCCTACTTATTTCCAACGTCGAACAAATGAGTAAAATAAGGAAAGATGTTCAAAATGCTCCGTTTGCAGTTAGATTAGCGGTCAACATAAAACTCCTCTCCATGCAGCCGCCACAGTGAACAGGTGAATAAAATGCCATCCATTCAGTCACTGAAACCACTGCTCCTTGACCACACCCCCATGACACAGTGAAAGGTGCCAAACTAACAGCTGATAAGATAAGATAATCCTTTACTACTCCCCGTGTCTGGGGAAATATCCCATGTTACAGCAGTACAATAAACAACAATAAACAACAATATAATTATAAGCATAATATTCACAGTAGTTCAAGCGTGTAGGATCGAAAAAGTGGCTTACGGAGTGATGTAAAGTACAAGAAACATTCAAATGGTGCAAGAACTGTGCAGATTATGTGGTAAAAGACGATGTGATAGAATCTAGTTTTATGTTAACATCAGCCAGTGATGCTGGTGTTATAAAGTCTTATAGCAGATGGAATGAATGACTTGCGATAGCGCTCCTTCTTGTAGGTTAGGTGTCTCAGTCTGCTGCTGAAAAAGCTACTTAGAGACTCCACAGTGTCATGCAGTGGGTGAGAGGGGTTGTCCCTGATGGATGTGAGCTTTGCCAACATCCTCCTCTCACCCACCTCCTCTATGGAGTCCAGGGAACAGTCCAGCACAGAACCGGCCCTCCTCACCAGTCTGTTCAGTCTTTTTCTGTCCCTCTCAGAGCTCCCTGCTCCCCAGCAGACCACTGCATAGAAAACAGCAGACGCTACCACAGAGTCATAGAATGTCCGGAGCAGAGTCCTGCTCACTCCAAAGGAGTGGAGACTCCAAAGGTGGAGACGACTTTAGCCCTTCTTGTACAGGACCTCTGTGTTGTGTGACCAGTCCAGTTTGTTGTTGAGGTGAACACCCAGGTATTTGTATGAGTCCACTATCTCAATGTCCAAACCCTGGATGTTCACCGGTGCAGGCAGAGGTGTCCTCCTCCTGCGGTAGTCAATGGTCATCTCCTTCATCTTACTGGCGTTGAGCTGCAGATGGTTTCTCTCACACCAGTCGACAAAGTCAGAGATGACTGTCCTGTACTCCAGCTCGTCCCCATCAGACACACACCCAACAATGGCTGCATCATCAGAGAATTTCTGGAGGTGACAGCGCTCAGAGTTGTAGTGGAAGTCTGATGTGTGCAGGATGAAGAGAAAGGGAGAGAGCACTGTCCCCTGTGGACCTCCATGCTGCTGACCACTACATCAGAAACAGTCCTGAAGCCTCACATACTGTGGTCTGTTGGTGAGGTAGTCGATGATCCAAGCAGCCAGGTGACAGTCTACTCCCGCTCCCTCAAGCTTCACCCTGAGCAGAGAAGGCTGGATTGTGTTGAGAAGTCAAAGAACATGACCCTCACAGTGCTGCCGGTGTCCTCCAGGTGAGTCAGCGATCTGTGCAGCAGGTAGACGACTGCGTCATCCACTCCAATGTTTGGTTGGTAAGCGAACTGCAGTGGGTCCAGATTAGGGCTCACCAGGGGGAGTAGGTTCCTGAGGATGATCCTCTCCATGGTCTTCATCAGATGAGAAGTGAGGGCCACAGGTCTGAAGTGGTTTGGCTCCCTGGGGTTCCTTAGGCTGGCTACCACCAGCCTGAATCTCAAGTGAGATACAGGCTGGGTACCTGCTATTCATTTTCTTGTAGGGGTGGAGCAGTTTAAAATTTTCCACAGCCGTTGATTGGGCGCTGCATATGTCAGTCAGTCTGGGGCAGTTGAAGCTCACAGCCAATCGTGTCACTGCTAGCCGCTGACGTAAATGCAGAGCGACGGCAGCACCACGAAAAAGAATCATTGCTGTGTTTGCTCATGTGTTTGCTTCTTTCGCCATGTCGCCGGACGATTCTTGCCGTTTATGTAAAGTAAACATGAGGGAAAGTGGACCCCGTGTTTATGCACACTCCACAGATATGTTTGTGTCAAAAACAACGCCGACCATATCAGATAGGTTAGCGATGATGGACCTGATAGTCACCCCGGAGCCGGAGCAGTCAAACAGATGCTGCCAGCGCTGCACCTCCACACTCGGTCGGCTTGAAAAAGACTTTCCTTTATTCAGGCAATGGGAAGAGAACGTCCGGTTAAGCAGCGTATCGAAAAGACAACGTGAACCCACCCCGTCCAAGACACCGAGGACTTTGAAAAAGACCTGCCCAAACCCACCGAGTCCACTAGCTTGTTCCTTCGGAAACACGACAACAAAGGTAACGCTTCTTCTCAAACAACCCATCATGCATTGCGCGTAGTCGCTTAGTGTGCGTCATCGTCTAACTGTCCCTCCCCGTCCTGTGATTGGATCCCTGACTCAGGGACAAATTCAACCCCAGGTCGCCAGACTGCCTAGTAAACGAAATGACAATGAGTGCACAGGCAGTCTGGGTATTCCCAGACTAGGGGTTCCTGGTCTTTGAGACAGGAACCAGGCAGGAAGTCTTCCACAACACAGAAACCCTCTGCAGACTCAGGCTCAGTTTGAAGATGTGGAGCAGCACCTGACAGAGCTGGTCTGCAGAGTTTCTGAGGAGTCTGGAGCCTATTCCATCAGGACCTGCGGCTTTCCTGGTCTTGATCTTTTTTAGCTCATTTCTAACCTGATCAGCTGTTATGGAGAGGCTGGGGGTGGAGGAGGATGACAGGAGAGATGGTGATGGTGGTGGTGGTGGGTGAGACAAGGAGACTGTATGTGGAGTCCAGAGGGGGTGGAGGGTGGTGGGAGGAGGAGAGGTGCCATTGGTGATATGGAGCTGAGGTGTGAAGAAGGAGCTGGCTGGTCAGTGCTTTGATGAGAGGGGGGAGGAGTGGGAGCAGAGTCAAACCTGTTAAAGAACAGATTCAGCTCATTGGTCCACTCCCGGTCTCCTGCTGCAGCTCCCCTCTCATGGCCTTCGCTGTAACCAGAGATGGATCTCAGGTCTTTCCAGACCTCCCTTGTGTTATTGTTCTTGTAGCTGGCCTTGTCCACCTTGATCTTCTTCTTTATCTCCTTCTGTACCCTCCTCAGCTCCTCTTTGTCCCCAGATCCAAAAACCCTCCTCTTCTCCTTCAGCAGGGCCTTCAGTTCTGGGGTCACCCAGGGTTTGCTGTTAGAGAAACACCGTACTTTCCTACGATGTTCTCTGCACATAAGTTAATGTAGTCCGTGATATAGGGCTGCAACTAACGACGCGTCGACGAATCGTCTGAGCACGATACATCATCAAAAGCGGAAGTGAGCGCGCAATGCAACATAAATCGCCCTCCGACGGGAGCGTGGAACACAGACGGACATCGGCGCTGCATTGTGCATACATATTATGATATATGCACGATGCAGCACCGATGTCTGTCCATGTTCCACGCTCCCGTCGGACGGTGATTTCTGTTCTGTTCTGATTGCGCGCTCACTTCCGCTTTTGATGACGTATCGTGCTCAGACGATTCGTCGATGCGTCGTTAGTTGCAGCCCTACCGTGATAGTCTGCCAGTGCATCGATGCCAATACATACATAACCAACAACATCTCAGCACATGGCACCTACACCTGGACTCCCTGTATCTCCAACCACATCCTCAGAGCTCCATCAGGAACATTCACAGAGATCAACACAGCTGCTGCTGGAGACTAAATGTCCCTGAAGATTTCTGCTGCAGGACACTGATCACTGGAGTTTACAGGAACAGGTCCTCTGCTGACCAACACAGAGTGAAGATCAACTGAGAAAAGATAGAGATGAGCTGCTGATTATGGGGCAGGAAAGTCTAGATTTAAAACTCTACAGCTGAATCAGAAAGTGGATCAATAATCTGTCACATGGATCTGAATCAATATTCACACAGAGACAGACGACCATGTTGGCTGATGGAAGATCTTTGGAGAAAACCTGAATCCTGCTGGAACCAAACAACATCTGGACAGAAGAACGATGAAGAGAAAACAGCCCAACGTGTCCTGATGAGGAAAATATGACATTATATGATGTGAACACAACAACCACAACACAACATCATGTCTGACACACAGATTGTGTCAGATTGTGTTTACTGAACACACAAGGGTCATTCCGTATGAAATCAACCAATTTTAAGAAAACTTCCCACCTGATCAAAGTTTATTTCTATAGCACTTTTCATACAAAAAGGAACACGAAGTGCTTAACAAGTTAAAAACAAACAATAAAAAAACAATAAAAAGACAATGCCCCACATCCCTCCCAAATCCTGCCCCACATCATACTTCCTATGAACACACAGACATACACACACAGACAATCACACACACGTTTGTACTTCTATCTTAGTGAGGACATCCATAGGCGTAATGCATTTCCTAGAGCCTTACCCTAACCCTAACCATCACAACTGATTGCCTAAACTTAATCCTTACCCTAACCCTAACCAAACCTCAATTCATACCTGTTCTCTAAAAACAAGTCTTCACCCTCAAACATGGCTGTTTCAAAGTGAGGACCGGCCAGAATGTCCTCACTTTGTAAAAATGTCCTCACTTTGATAGTTAAATGCAGAAAGTGGTCCTCACCATGTAGCAAGTACAAGAACACACACACACACACACACACACACACACACACACACACACACACACACACACACACACACACACACGGAGGAAAGAGGAAATACCATCACTGAGAGCCGCCCGCACCCGGGGCAGCAGCAGGCCCAGCAGGCCAGCTCGCTCCAGGACCATTAGGCCCAGGCCCTGCCAAAGCCCCAGATGCAGACGGCTCCCCACCGAGGAAACACTGGAATCTAAAATAGACGTGTTGAAAATAACAGGTAAAACTAAGAATTAAAGAATAAAATAGCTACTAAAAGATGGAGAATAGTAAAATAGTAAATAAATACTAAAATAGTGAAATAATAACATAGTATACAAAATAATAAAATAAATAAATAAAAGCAGAACCAGGGAATAAACAGTATAAATCAAGGCATTAAGATAAAATAAAAGCAGTATGTAAAAGCCAGTTTAAAAAGGTGAGTCTTGAGCCTGCGTTTAAAAGTCTCTACGTTCTCTACAGCCCTCAGGTCCTCTGGCAGGCTGTTCCACAGGCGAGGGCTGTAATGTTGAAAAGCTGCCTCACCATACAATTAGTACATTATATATGATGGGAAAATCCAAAAATTGAATGCTTTATTGTCGTTAGTTTCAAAGTTATGGCCATTTGAAGCAGGTAGGGGGTACCCTATTATTGCAGCCAACATGAAGACTTGAAATGTTCGACCATTTTCAGACTTCTGTAACTTCTGAACAACAAAAGATAGAGATGTGAAATTCTCAGAATCATTTCACAGTGACCTATAGTCCTCAGAAATGTGAAAATATTTACTTTATATTTATAATTGCATGTTACAGAGAATGACAAAGTTGCGATTTTGTCCATCACAAACTTGTAAACTGCTACATTTGGCCACCCATTACACAAAAACTAATCATCGTATCCATTAGAGATTTTATGTGGTATAATGTGGCTATCTAAGGATTGGATCTGTATAAAATGAAAGTGCTATGGTATGTAATGCATAAAATATGAACAGCTAAAAATCTAAAATATCTGTCCGACCTTCAGATTCAAAGGTCAGTATCAGCATGTGGGATAGGTGGTATCAAAAAATAAAAGACATCATGTGGAATAACAGGAATTTTCCTAAATTTTGAAACCAAGCACAACTTGCTTCTATAAACCCTTCTATGTTTAATGTTGATCTTTGAATCCGAAGGTCAAATAATGAATAATTTTAAGAACTTTATGTTGTATGTAAGGTGCATGGCAGTAAGTCTGGCTTAATGTAAAACACAATTTCATGCAATATATAGTTGAAGTTATCTGCTCCATTTCTCCATCAGTTTGGGCTCCTTGGACTTAAAAACGTTAAAGACTCCCAATGTCTGTTTATTTATCTTTAAAAGCTACTTTAACAGATAAAACAGTTTTATTGGTCACAGTTAAGACACTGAGCAAGACAAATCATGGATAAATACAAGCTAACTACAAGAACTTTGAAGATACGTGTGCACTAAATGCGTTTTTCCAGCATGTAAACGCACCTCATCTGAAACTCGCACTCTTGGTGGACGGTCACTGTCAGGTCACAGCATTGTCATATGACAGCGCTTTCAGCTTCACAGTTCGGCAGATGTGTCTGATCAACACAGCAGCTCGGACTCAAATTTTCTCTGTTATTTTGACAAGAGTGGACACGAGGCTCGGGTCTCTGCCGGGCTGTCAGGCCGAGCTCAGGCTTCCCTGAGCGGTTTGGAGCAGTTCCTCACTCCGCCTCCTCCACAGGCTGGTTCAGGCACCACAAAGCGGAGATACACGGAAAAAAACACTGCATTCAGCCCCTGAATCCTCGGTTCCCTTTACTGTGTTGTTATTTCTACGCTTTACTGTTATTTATTTCGGACTTTATTGGACGGTTTCCGGCCACAAACACTAAATGGCGACATGTTGATCGGTTTAACTCCTTCAACCGAACTTTCCAGCTCCACAGAAAGTTTCATACGAGGCTCAAGTTTCTGCTGCTTTTCTGAACAAATGTCCGACATTAAAGAGTTTAAAAGCTGCTGACATTACCTTCACACGGAGGATGAACCGGAGGACGAAAACTGCGCCACAGTTTTGGAAGTTAGACAGAGAGGCGTTTGGGTTCCAGAGGAAAAAATCAGACATTCGAGAGTTCAGGTGGAGATGAACCGCGTTTAGGAAAATAAAACACCGTGAAAGATGTCTGAATGTTTGCTGAGCTTAAAAAAATAATTAGACCGAAAACAGAATGTAGCTGTTTTTACATCGTATTATTCAAAAGCATTTATTTATGGCTGTAATGTGACACTGGGAATCCAAAACACCACAAACCAGAGATTAAAGAATTTATCCTAGTTTTCTTTTACATCTTATTTTTTTTAGTGGATCTGCTGTCTGCTATATATTTACTATCATTCTTTAATACATTTTGATTTACATGTCCAACACATGAGAACTCTGTTGATTATTAGTGAAGTCAGCCTCATTCATAAAACACATAAAATAAAAACAGACGTTGAGCAAAGCGTTTTCCTGCAGACAAATCAGATTGGTTTGACAAATGAAATGAAGCAGTTTAAATTTTGAGGTTCAGACTCTACAGTATTACTGATCATAAAGAGAAACCTTACATGCTTAAATATGAAGGTTTAGACCCAACAGTGTTAGAAATGGTGGAGATTAATCAGATGAATAGGTGAAAAAATACGGGACCAGGAGATACACTGTAAAAAAATGACTGTTAGGAGGAACACTGGAAATAAAACATGGACTGGTCTGACAGCAAAACCTGAACTACTAAAACAGAGGAGCAACAGTTACACAACATGACCACAAAGAGACACAACATGACCACAAAGAGACACAAAATGATCACAAAGAGACACAACACGATCACAAAGAGACACAACACGATCACAAAGAGACACAACACGATCACAAAGAGACACAGAATGACCCCAACATGTACACAACTACTGTAAAAATACACAAAATGACCCCAACAAGTACAAGCAAATATTGCATCTGTTGTACTCTTTCTTGGCATGAAACCATACTGCTGCTCACAGATGTTCACCTCTGCCCTTAGCCTAGCTTCAACTACTCTTTCCCATAGCTTCATCGTGTGGCTCATCAGCTTTATTCCTCTGTAGTTGCCACAACTCTGCACATCTCCCTTGTTCTTAAAGATGGGCACCAGCACACTTCTCCTCCATTCCTCGGGCATCTTCTCACTATCTAAGATCCTGTTGAACAACCCAGTCAGAAACTCTACTGCTACCTCTCCGAGACACTTCCATACCTCCACAGGTATATCATCAGGACCAAGTGCCTTTCCACTCTTCATCCTTGTAACTGCCCCCCATTTAGATTGTTGTTGTTGTCACCTGTACTGGGTATTTTTGATTTGTTCCGTCTGAAGCCATGTTTGGTTGGGGACTGATTTCAGTGACGCACTATTGTGTTGTCATTTTAAGGCATCAATTCATGGATCAGCACAGTATGTTTGAGCTCCGGTGTTTTTCTGTTTCATTCTTTCAGTTATAAGTTTGTACGCTGTTCATTGAGTTTCTTTTTGTGTTGTTAGCATGCCTACGCTTTGATGGTTTCAAATGCTGCCGCTGAACTTAATTTAGCACCCTTGGTCGGCAGAGTGAGGTATGTGTGTTTGTTTGTTTGGTTGTTTTCAACTGTGTATGTTTTAAATATGCATCGTAATGAAATGTATTCTTCGCTCGTTTTAGTTTCACGGTGCCGAAAGAAATAAAAGGAACGTTTGCACCCGTCGGAATTCGTCTGCTTGTGTTCGGGCCGGGGGACAGCTACAATCCTCTTCAATGCCCTCCTCACTTCATCCTTACTCATCTTTGCTACTTCCTGGTCCACAACAGTCACCTCTTCTACTCTTCGTTCTCTCTCATTTTCCTCATTCATCAACTCTTCAAAGTATTCTTTCCATCTTCCCATCACACTATTGGCACCTGTCAACACACTTCCATCCTTATCCTTTATCACCCTAACCTGCTGCACGTCCTTCCCATCTCTGTCTCTCTGCCTTGCCAACCTGTACAGGTCAGTCTCTCCCTCCTTACTGTCCAACCTAGCATACAAGTCATCGTAAGCCCCTTGTTTGGCCTTTGCCACCTCTACTTTCACCTTACGCTGCATTTCCCTGTACTCCTGTCTACTCTCTTCAGTCCTCTCAGTGTCCCACTTCTTCTTAGCTAACCTCTTTCTCTGGATCCACTCCTGCACCTCCTCATTCCACCACCAAGTCTCCTTATCTCCTTTCCTTCCAGATGACACACCAAGTACTCTCCGACCTGTCTCCCTGATCACATTTGCTGTAGTTGTCCAGTCATCTGGAAGCACCTCCTGACCATCCAAAGCCTGTCTCAACTCTTTCCTGAAAGTCATACAACACTCTTCCTTTTTCAGCTTCCACCATTTGGTCCTCTGCTCTGCCTTTGCCCTCTTCATCTTCTTCACCACCAGGGTCATCCTACACACCACCATCCTATGCTGTCTGGCTACACTCTCATCTACCACTACTTTGCAGTCACTGATCTCCTTCAGATTACACCGTCTACACAAGATGTAGTCTACCTGTGTGCTCCTACCTCCACTCTTATAGGTCACCCTATGTTCCTGCCTCTTCTGGAAGAAAGTATTCACTACAGCCATTTCCATCCTTTTTGCAAAGTCAACCACCATCTGTCCTTCTGCGTTCCTCTCCTGGATACCAAACCTGCCCATGACCTCCTCATCATCTCTGTTTCCTGCACCAACATGTCCATTGAAGTCTGCACCAATGACAACTCTCTCACTTCTAGGGATGCTCTGCATCACTTCATCAAGGTCCAACCAGAATTTCTCCTTCTCCTCCAGCTCACATCCTACCTGTGGAGCATACCCACTAACAACATTGAACATCACACCTTCGATTTCTAGCTTCAGGCTCATCACTCGATCTGACACTCTTTTTACCTCCAGGACATTGCTAACAAACTCCTCCTTCAAGATAACTCCTACTCCATTTCTCTTCCTATCTGACCCTTAAAAAAGTAAATTTCACCACAAAAGCACTAAATGATTTCACAAACACAGAAATGTCATTTTATGTGTTTTTGGGTGTCAAAGTCATAAAGTCACGCCAGACACATACAATTATCCTACAAAGAAACAGAATGACTCCAAGATGGCCCAGTTGACCCTAAAACACACAAAATGACCCAAAAACAGCATAAAATTACCATGAAATGACACAAAATGACCTCAGGAAGGCGCTATGGAGCCGAGATCAGAGACTCAAGTGCAGCAACAGACACAGCAGACAGTAAAAAAACAAAACTGTTTTTATTTACAATGAATCAAAAGAACTACAACAGGAAGCAGAACTGTACAAACTGAAGCTCTCAGAGACTCAACGGGGCCCCCTGTGGGGCTGGAGGGAAAACTACCACCAGAGTTTGGTCAAAAAACAGGAACTCAATGAACAAACTAACTTGAACTGGAAACACCAAGCCAGGAAAATAGGAATGGAAATATTCTGGTAAAGATGACACTACTGCTGACAAAACAGCTGGAAAAAGGGTTAACAAACTGGTCACTAGAGGGTCCAATCCAGTCTGCTGGAGGGTCCAATCCAGCTCATTGGAGAGTTTTCAAGACTGTTCGTGGGCCCCCAATGTGGCCCCACCGTTCAAGTTTTTTATTCCTGGCACTTGTGGAAATCCTTCCAGGACAAGAAGGGCTTCTTCTAGGTGGAAGAGTTGCATCCCTTTCTGTAAAACTGCCTTTGAATCAGCTGCCCTCTGAACTAAAGACTAGAACAGACTTTAAAGACTTTTCTAAAGACACTGAAAAATGAATGAGGAGAAACCAAACCTGTCAGCATTGACAGTCCTTGAAATGACTTTTTTGAACTGTGTGAATGTGAGAATGTGAGATCCTTTGCTTCTCTGCCTTTTCTTGTTTCTGTCTAGCCTGCTCCAGGGACTGCAGATGGAAACTAGTGAGTACGCTATAATCTGGTCCAGAGCATCTTTACCCTGTTTTTAGTGTTCTTCTGTACATGGTCCCTGTCAAATAAACTCATTCAATAAACAAATCTATACAATAACTAACTTCTAAGGCTGTGTGTCCAAACATCCCGGTATATTGTCCACCTCCTCCACCCTCACGCCCCAAATAGAGCTCTCAAATCAGACTAACTAAAATAACTTGTCTCACTAACCCAGGATAAAACCTGAGCTGACTGTTCTTTCTAAGTTCTTCCACCAAAGCTGTGGAATGTTCTTCCTCTACAGCTGAGATCAGTCGACTCCTGTGAAGCTTTTATGAGGCAGCTGGAAACGTTTTTATTCAGACTGTTGGTTGATCTGTAGCTGCTCTATTTATTGATTTTGTTGATGAATGTTTGAACTGTTTTTTCACTGTTACTCTCCTGTTTTATCAAATTATTCTCTTTATTATTGTAGTTTTATTCTTACTGTGAAGCATTTTGTGATTTTCTACCTGTGAAAGGTTCTCTAGAAATAAATTTTACTGACAAGACGTCAACCAGAAAACTTCCTAAAATGTAGTACTTTCTGTCAAGTGACTTGTTGTGGAAAATCTGGATGAACTGCAGCAAAAACAGTCACAGAGCAACAGAATTAGTCTTTGTAATTTATTAAAGAATAAAAGGAGTAAGGATGAATAATAAAGAAGAGAAATGCAGAGTGAATATTTGAGCTGAAAGGGCAGAACTCCAACACCAGGATCATGTTCAGAGATGTGATCCACAGAAAAACATTCAACACAAACTGATCAGAGTATCCGTCCTTCACACAGCACAGCTTTGCTTTTCTCATGGAGACAACTCAGACTCCTGAGCTGAGGAGTTCTCAGTCTGTGTGAGGCCTTGGTGCTTGATGCTGCTCACAACATCATCACATATCAGGACTAAATCAGAGAAAGCTGCTCACAGTCTGTCCTGTTATGATCCAGACTAACAGTCATGTCCACACAGATACAACTCATCCAGGTACAAATGACATTTTACAGCAACAGACTGAAAAATAAAAGAGAAATCTGAAGTTAAGAACCACCAGAGGGCGCTGTTACATTTCAGATTTTGCACACATGACAAAACATCAGCGTCTGTAAATAAACTGCTTGGAATGAATGACAGAGATGAACAAATAAGTCCACAGTAAATGACACATGATAAATATGTGAATAAAGAAAAACACTAAAAGAATGAACTGAGCTGTAAAAGAGCAGTTTATGGACTGTTGTTGGTGTTCATCCCTCAGATATTTGACTGGAAGAAAACAAGGTGGAATAAAGTCCTGACAACGATCAGCTCTGACAGCAGTGAAGACAGACTTTATTTAAAGGCTTCAAGGCTCTGATTGTTCTCTACAAGATGAGTCATGATTACGTTTCATCCAGATGTTCTAAAAGCTCAGACTGAATTATTAGCAGCAGTGAGGTGATGCTAGCAGAAGCACAAAACTAAAAGATCATCATGTCAGACTCCCAGAAACAGATGAAGGCTGAAAACCTGGAAGTGAGACTCCAAGTGGGCAGATATCAGTCAGAGAGAATCAAATGTGGGTTTTCAGCTCACAGTCAGAGTGTGAGTTCATGAAGCAGCCTCTGTTTGCTGCATGCTGCTGAATTACAGGAAATCTGACCAATAATATGATGGAACTCTTCCAGCTGGGACACTATTGGACTGCTTTCATGATCAAACCTGCTCAGTCATCGTCCTGATACTGACCAGAAATGCAGAAAACCTCATTTTACTAGATTTTCTCACAAAGTTCCTCTGACTGGAACCAAACTCTACATTTTTAAACCTTCTATTCTGAAGGGAAATTCTTTGCAATTAAAATGCAGTGAAAATTATTTGCAATCAGCAGAGAAACAAGCTAAGCTGCCTCTGGTGCAAGTAACCAAAGTCAATACAAAAAGGATCCGGAGCAGACTGAGGAGGACCGCCGAGGGCGACGGGGCGAAGCCCACATGTGAGGGCAGAGTTCTGTTTTTTTGTAAGTGCGCAGCTCAAAACAGGCTACTTCTCCTCATACACTGTGCTTTTACTAAAAATCACTTCTTTTAATCATTACATCTTAGCATGATCAAATAACTCATTTTAAATCATTCTATTCTATCGCAATCATCATTTCAGAATATATATCAGCCTATGAAAATCATTCTTGCCTCAAGCATAAGCATAATCATGTGGTTAACTTATATAGTTTCTCATTTTAGCTTTTCATTGGTCTGCTTAAAGCTTTTATTTAGGTAGTGATTGTTCCTGGGATCTCAAAGAACTCGGCCCCACTTGACAAGCTGCAACACTAAACTATACAGTGAGAACAACACAATTTACACTGGTTCCCAGTCCACCTCCCAGTAACATGGTCCAGTCAGAGTCTCTGCACACCAGCTGCTGCTTCAACCTCTGGATCATCTGGACACACTTCATCCTCTCACCACAAACACCTTCCTTGATCAGTGCCATGGCTGCCACCTGCAGAGAGAAGAATAAAGATGAGAGGAGATGAATGAGTTTGATGAGCAGCTCATCAGGACTTCAGACGTGTTCAGAGCAGCAGCTTCATGTTAACGTGTTGGAGTGAACACACTGAGCTCCAAGCTCACACACCTGCACACACTGTCAGCATCAGGTGTGTTTCTCTGCACATTTCACTGCAGTCCACAGTGGAAACAAACTGCTGACAGTCATCAAGCTTCATTACTGCACAAACTCTTCACTCATGGATTTACTGCTGCTCCATTTAAACCAACAGTCTCTGAGTGTCCATCAACATCTCATCTGCTCTAGAAAAACTCAGAGTCTGGCAGCAAAGGGACACTAAATATGTTCAAATGCTTCTGGAAGCTTCAAAACCTGCAAAAATACTGAGAGTCAAACAGGACATTTCTAAAATAGAGATTTTTAGCAGACTGAAGTAAAGCTAAACAGTCTTTTTATGGTCAAACATTAGAAAAGAGCAAATTAATATTTGAAGAAAGAAGATTTTTCATCTTGATGTTATTTACACTTTTAGTCTGTTGTTAACCACGCCTGACAAACGTCAGCGGGGTTACTGCATTCGCTGCGGTATGTGGCTGGCTGGGTAAGCATGTATGTGGCTATGTCCGGTCCGATATCTCTGCAAGTGCTGAAGTCAGGATAATCAAACTTGGCACTGAAGATCAGTCTAAGGTCCCCTGCTCAGTTGTGGAGTTAGAGGTCAGCAGATCAAGTAGGAAGGGAGATACGTACGATGATCAAAATTGATACATATTGCATCATTTGTATAGGGAGGACAGGGTTTTCGCCAGTAGAGGGCTCGTCTAGTTTAATTTTACGTTCACATGGAAGTTCATTACTTTCTGTCATTTTGGTACTAATGATGTGTAACTGAACAAAAATGATCAAATATCAGTGAACTAACAGTTCAGTTATTTATCATTTTTATAATCCTGAATTGACATCATTTCCCCCTCAAATAGCAGCACATGTACACATGTAGCACAAAATATTGAAATTTTCTTTTAACATTTTAAAGGAAAACATTGTAAAAGAACATATTGATGTTTGTAAAAGTACATTATTGTACAAGTGAAAGGATTTACAGTTTGATCCTCTTTTAACGGTTTGTGTGTAAATTTAAACTTTTTTCTCCTGATTTGACTCCAAATTCTCTGTAATTGAACAAAATGATCCAATATGTGTAAAATGAGAGGAAATGTTGAGAGAATGACTGAATGCAAAGATGCTGCTGTGAAATAAGAGGTGCTGGTTTGCAGGCTTCAGTCTCACTGATCTCAGAGCTGTGACAAACATCACACTGATCAGCAGGGGTGAAAGTAGTTTTAAATTCTTGCCGGAACTATTAGTAATAG